>NC_056734.1:846226520-846526520 GCF_019279795.1 Protopterus annectens
GGGATGGGAATGGACCTCATTACTTAATATTGCTTCAGTCTTTAATGTTAGACAAGTGTGTCCTTCTCAGCACCTGCAATGTGCCCAGAACGGGTCTATATTAGATCACCAAATGCTTAAAAAAGCGAACAGTGATTAATCGACCCTATGTAAGCGAAAGCTTACAATTTCGAACTGGCTCGCTGTTCCAACAACAACAAAAAAATGAAACACTTTAAACATTACATTAAGTGGGGGGCTTCGCTGCCCCACACCCCCCAACTCCAAGACCGCACTACAGTGCAGGAAATGGCAAAGTAATGAAGCAGCCAAGTGAATTCTTTCCCAGGGAAAGAATTTGCTTAAAAGCCTCTTCAATATTTTGCCATTTCAGGCTTTTGAGTTCGACCAAGATGCATTTGAAAGAATGTGTCTTCGGTCTTCTAATAGGGAACCGCCCAGAACTACCTCCTTCTGTAGATCATATGGGGGTTACACGTATTGGTTGCATATTTAAGTACAATTGCAAATTTTTTGTTATTAGTCCTGTTACTCTTACTACTGTTGGATCTGTCTGGGTATCCTTCTTCCACATTGTTCTCATTTCTGCTTGCAAATCCTAGTATTTTATCACTTTGTGTCTTTCAATTTGTAAAGGCAGTTTAATTGCTAGGTATAGCAAATTTAATGATTAATGCTACTTTTGCCATTTTTTCTTAGACTATTGCATCCGATTTTCTTGTATCAACTTTTTTCAGCTTTTGTTATTTGGTGATCATGTCTCCAGTGCTTCTCAGCTACTTCTATATTCTTCAGTACAATAGTCTTGCCACATTCTTGTGCCTTTCAATATACAAGCCCTTGTCAGTGTATCCACCCAGAAACAAGATGCTTCCCATCCCATTTTACAGAACTGCATTTGTCTGTTTCTCCCACTTTTTCAATATAGTTTGCAAAACAACACATATGTAGTCAACTCTCCCGGGCAACCATTATTAGCATTTCATCTGTTGATTTCAGTTCACCTCTCCTTAACCATTTCTACAACAAATCTTGGTCAACATGACGTTCGCTATAGTTGCCGTTCTGTTTGCATGCTTTCCAAGTTTATTTCTTTTTCTTCTAGTCCTTTTCTTCATATTCTATCTTTTGTTCTTGGAGCTTTCAATTGCTGCCTGATTCTTGTCTGCTTCTGATTTGATTTCCATTCCCACTCTGCTCTGAAATGCTTCTACTAAACTAAGCAAAGATGCCATTTTAAACTTGTCTCGATGCTTTAAAACTTTCATTATAGATCTGTTGACGTCAGCAAATATTTATGCAGTGCCATAACTGCAGACATTTCCATAAAGTGCTCATCAGTGTTTCAAAAATCCAGTAGTTTATGATCATAAAACTCTTACCTTCTTTGGACTGATACCCTTCACTGTTATACATGTGTATAAAGTTTCACACCTCACATCCAAACTATTTTTATCATGCCCCACCTGAGATGTCCCCTCTAGTAATTTCTTCTCACCTTGAAACTTCCACATCAGAATTTCTGGTATAGTAGACACATCCTCGTCTACACCAGACTGGAAATCCTGACTCAGGATTTTCGACCTTTTAGGTTCATATTTAAAAACTAGGCTATCAGTCTGCAGATTATCACAAGTCAAGCCAATAATCAGACCCCATAATCAAACCCTGTACTTTATATTTGTGAGGTAAGGATCCTTAACATGATATCACACCCTCCCCCCTTATGACAACCAACCCACCTGTCTAACTTTTATTTACAGCTGTCAGAGGGACAAAAAGCAGTTTGCACAAATGTTAGCTGCCACCGAGCCTCATAAAAAATATTAACACATAACAAATTTAAAAGAGTACTTTGTTCTCATAATACATTAAACATACATTACAATAAAAATGTACACAAAACATTTTAACAATAGGAATGTGCAATACTATGGTCCAATTTTACATCCTGTCTCTATCAAGACTCTCAGTTAGCTGAGAATAAAGGTGAATTTTAGGCAAAGCTGCTGTGTGGTTCATGAATTCTGCAGTCCAAAAAAAGGAGTACATGAGGGTACTCAAATTGAAAACACTGGCCATGCAAGGTAATGGAACAGCACCAAATTAGAAAAGGAGACCTTGCCATGACAGGCCAGTGTCAAGTTTTGCATTCAGAAACAAATTAATTCCAATAGCAAAGGCTGAGATTATGAGGCGCAATACTCTCAAAATGCCAAAGTCTGTCGTACAAGTCTATGAACTACGACAGATGGAACCCTGTTTCAAAGGCATATTAAACATATACTAGAATCCAACAGCTGCAGACTACGAAGATTACAAACCAAAGCAGTACTAACAATCTGGTGCAAAATTATACCAGATTTTCACATTCCTTTACCATCCAAGACAAATTCTCCTCAATCTTCTGTCTCAGACACACAAAAGGACATTGACATTATTGCTGTCCAATGTGTTCAGCAGAAGTGTTATAATTCCACATTATATTGTGGCCTACTGTCCATTTTCTTGGTATTTTGCAGCATCACTCTAACCCATTGGACAGTATTTGATTGGCAGAATGCTAATTACATAGCTTTGAATTCAGCCATTCTGCATCACCATTACCACTATTTTAAAATCAAAACTAGTCTGGAAAATTAATGTTTTACCCATTTTAATGATTCAGGACAAAGTCAAGCACATGGGGGCAAAGTATGAATTCTGGGTCAGATTTCCCAGCTGTAAGACTTTCTGATTGTGTAGCATTACCCAAGATCACTAACTCTGGTTGCAGAGACTGAGTATTTTATCATCCTGCAAACATGTTTCCAAGTCCTTTTTGTTCTCAATCCCCACAAGAACATTTTCATCTTGATCCATTGATTTTTATTACTCTTTTCAGGATCAATGGACTTTATCTGTAAATGCGATAACTCTAAGTTAGAGGATATGCACCAGGTGTAACTCAGAAAGACCCCTTCCTAAATAAAATGCCAGACTATCCCAGGATGTAGAGACACACACACACACACACACACACACACACACACACACACACACACACACACGCACACGCACACACACGCACATACATGCACACACACACACACTTCTATTCCTACAAGCATGTCTAGTTACTTTATCTGTAGCAAGTAGCACAGAGGATTAAGGCCATGAGCTATTTCCACTGGTACAGGGTTTCATTCCCTCAGCCTCTCTTTGCTTACTGTGTGATCTTGAGCAAGTCTCTTAACTGCATATTGCCTTTGGGTAATTCATAATTTGGGCTAAGCTCCTCAAGTAGGATGCATATCTAGTAACTGCCTTTGAAGTGAAGTGTTTTCTTGCCATTGAGCAACCATGAGAAGAATGTGAATTGTGATATTATCACAGTACTCCAGATGGGAATCATATCAGAGAACCAAGTAGCTCTAACCACTGCACAACTGTGCCACTCTGCTTATCCTTATAGTATTTTGGAAATAAAAAAGATGTGGAATGCTGCCTGGTTCAGATGTGTCTAATAAACTGTGGACCTGCTTTCTCTGCCACCTGCCCTATTCAAGTCTTATTCTTTCATATAGCAATAATAAGAATATGAACAAAGGGGAAGGACAGAAGCTTCTTGAATAACTGATGACAGCCACATCTCCTATAACTCAGTTAGTGAGAAAAGAATGAAACTTTCTGTCTTACAGAACACTTCAGTTCTTCAGACATTATTTTATGACTAGAATCACACAGATCCATCATGGTAATGGATAGCTTAACTTCTACTGATGGCCTGAAATTGTGGTACAACTATTTCTCTTGCTGTCATCCAGAGTGGACACAAGTGTAAAATTACAGTAAGGCCAACAGCTAGCAACTCAGCTATGGGCTTGGCTCAGTAATTTGCTGTTACTCTGAAACTTTTGCAGTCACCAAAAAAACAAAAAAATAAAATAGATAAATAAATAAAAAGCACACATATATGGCTTCTATAGGAAGTGCTTATATTAAAATAAATCTTGAAATTTTGCCTCTACTATGAAAGCAATTAGTTGAGGTACATTATACAGCCCCTTGACTAACAAGTTGCAATAGAAATAAAAGCATCAGGATAGCAAAATAGTAAATCCTAGGCATGTAAATGTCCTGATTGTATAGATCTTTAAATCTGATAAATAGCGCACCTATATTCATGGCACATTGTTTTGTCATCTTCATTTATGGAGTTCTGTTTCCATAATCCCTGTTCTGATTATGGACAATCACACAGACATGCCCACTTTCTATTTTCATATGGACATGTGGAATATTGATAAACAATTGTTCACAAATATTCTTGCAGGCCAATTGGAATGGAAATTAGCAGTTCTCACGGTTTATGAGCAGGTTAGCCATGCAAAAAAATGGATCATATAATCATCATCCTCATTATCAGCTCCCTTTTTCATAGATCTATGTGCGGCTGGGGTGTTGTGTCAGCTGTCACCATCTCCCTTGGTTCAGAGCCACTCTCCTACGTATGTTGGCAGCCATGCCTGACTGTTCCATGTCTTTTGTCACACAATCCATTAATCTCTTCGCTAGATGTCCTTCTCTTCTCCTGTCTTCTTATTTCTCCCAGATCTTCATCAACTCATCCATTTGTTAAATGCACATGTTACTAAACCATTGCAATCTGTTCTCCGTGACCTCCTCTGCAGTTGGGGCTACTTTAGCTTCTACCCTGATGTCCTCCATTTCTACAACTACCCCACAATATCCATCCTAACACCAGACTCAGATACTTCATCTCCTGAAGTTTACATTACATGAATAGAATGTAATTACCAACCTAACATGTTTCTGTGTCATACAGAAACACACTGTTTTGTACACTTTTATTTTATTTTGCATTCTGCTGTCCTACACTACCCTTCATATTTTGTGCCACTTGACTGAAGCGCTTCTGATTCTAGCTTTGATTTTCTCATTCAGACTTCCTTTGTCCTCAACTACACCTCCCAGATACTTGAAGCTGTTAATACTTTCATCCCACATTATTTCAGTTTTGCATTCCAGTCCCCTACCATTTGCTGCAGTATGAATGCATAAACCAGTACTTAAAATCTTGACTGTTTCACTAGACATTTGTTCCAATCAGAATATGCAAATGGCTCCAATTAGATAAAAAGAAATCTTACTTGGAATTCAACAGTATTTGTAGATCTTTTTAGCACCTCCAATAGTATTCCAGTTGACTGCAGGAACACAGTATGAAGGTGAGGATGTGTATTAGATCTACCATATGAAAAAGTTTACAATAAATTCAGTTGTATTTGGATTGCTGCATATTCACTGGCTTGTAAATCATGAGCTGTTACCCCATCTTATTGATTAGTTAGTTTGGTTCCATGGGTATAGTCATCTGTTTGACTGCTGAACCTTTTTTAAGCACCTCTTTTCATCGAAATGCACATGTTTGTCATAATGACAGCATTTTATTGCCCAGTAGGAGAGGGATTTTGCCCTTTCCCCACTTTTTTGTGATCTCAAAGATGATATATATATATATATATATATATATATATATATATATATATATATATATATAAGTAGCGGGGGAGGATATCAAATTGGAGGTTATCACTGTAGAACTTTCTTGAGTCATTTGGAAATGGGATTATTCATTTTTGATACCCTTCATATGATTTTCAGCATGCCTAGAATGCGGGGTCAAAAGTCATTTATTGTTTATGACTGAAATATATATAATACTTATCTATGTCAATATCTAGATAGACAGGTGAGTAGATAGACAGCTAGATAGCTAGTTTTAATGGCATTCTACAGAACCTACAATTTTAATTTCAGATGTGGACCAGGCTTTAATTATCCATCTACATTTTTATTACATGAGGGCTAATTTTACTTGGAAAAGAGGACTGAAACCTATTAGTTATCTAAAGTGCTTAACTATATTGTAGCTGATCAAATAAAAAGGCATACAAAGGAACTGCGAAAGTTGACCTTGGCCTGAAAGGACTTGATGGCCTAAAGAATTATCTTTGGAAGGATGTTTCAAAGATGGTTGTCCAGATATACACTTCCACTTTCTACACAATGTTTCCTGAAGATCTCATATCAGGGTGGCAGTATAAATTAGAATGCCAGTAATGAGCACACAGTGGAGAGGAGAAAATCAGCAATAACATAATAAAGTATTCCTTTCCTTGTATTAGAAGGCTAATTCTTTAAAAGTGAGGCATAGATATCTCATCAACTTCAGAATGTTAAAGCATATTTTAGTAAAGAACCATATCATCACTGCTCAGTTTGGGGTGCCGAGAATCTGCCACGTGCATATTCTGCAGCAAGAGTATTAAATAAAATGTGAACACTGGTACAGAGTTCTGAACAGCCTCATAGAATGTAATCACCAATCTACCCACACATTCGTATTCTGTAGCTTTCTGCATTAAACAGCTCCGTGCCTCAGTCTAAGGTTAATAGTCCAACTGTTTTCTGTATACAGACTCTAAAGATGAATGCCTTTCACAGGTCACTTGTGGATCCTGTGCATAGAGGCAGACACAGATGAGAAACAGCTTTTGCACATAAATTGCTGACATGCTTATTTACTTATTTATTTTGGAGAATGAGAGCATTCCAAGACACTTGAAATAGCTGAACAAAGTTTCAGTTTCTAACAGAAAAAAAATTAGCCACTATGCAGTCATGGTTATCAGCTTCTGTGGCTTGTATTACCCGGATGACTCCAGCCTTTAAAATTATTTGAGTAAACCTGTAAAGGAAGACCTGTGGAAAGAAATATGGAAGACAGCAGAAGACAGCAGATTGCACGAGAGGGGGGAACGTTATCAGAGAATAACTAGGAATGACTCAGGAATGTTCATTATGAGAATCACTGTCTCTATAGATATGTGTCGTAGGGAATGTTATACCATTCTGAGATGTGGTAAAAGGGGAAAGAAGTCTTGACATATGAAGGACCAAGCTATATGACTGATTGCACATTTGTGTACATTTACTTAATAACACTTCTTGTAGACTAGCTTCAATAAAACTATTGGATTAGAAATAAATAAAAAAATCAAAATATATAAAAATATATTATCACCTTTCAGAGTGTAAGTTGGTTTGGTCCTTAAAAACATTCCTCTATTAAACTCAGCTCATATTTGCTCAGGAATTTTGGACAAGGCCAAAAATAATGAGTGAGAATTTTTAAATTTTACTGTAATTCAAAAAAAAATTAATAGAACATTATTTGTATCACCATTTTTGATCAATAACAAGTATGAAACTTTAATGATTGTTATTATTGACTGACTCCAATCTACATTGATCAACTATGATGCAAAATCAGGGATGCTCTGTGAAATCAGGGACAACTGAGACAACTCCCTTGCACATGCTCGAGGTGAAATTGCTCAAGAATCAGTAGCTCATAGAAAAAAAAAATACGAATTGCATAATGCCGAATGCTTTTTCCCTATAAGAAATCATTGCCAGTGCAATTTCTCATTCTGTGATGGCAATGACTCACTTCTTTAGGGAGAGTTCTCCCTTCGTCGAGTTGGTGCAATAGTGGAGTTGGTATAAATAAGTCCGGGAGGTATGTGTGGACTTGGGCCGGTGCAGAGGAGCTTGTCCTCCTTCAAAAAACAAGTGAAAAGGAGTTTTTTACCCTTCTCGATCTCAGGCCTTTTTTCATCCTTTTGGAATGTCAGCATTCAGGAAGGTGATATTTCAAAGTAGAACCGGTTCCTCATCCAAGGTTTGCAATCTCCAAAGCAAAAAGCAAAGGTTGGTCAGTAGAGCCAAAAATATAGCATAATATAGTAGTTTTTTTCAGCAAGCATTATGTTAGTTTATGGATAATTGAGGCCCACGGGCAGTGACTTTCAGATTCTTGGTGAATGACCTGTCAGAATGATATTCTTCAGTTGTTTGAGAATATTTATTTTGTATTAGAGAATCGGCTTACTGTACATCAGCACCCTGATTGGAGAACAAGCATTGTCCAGCAGGGTACTAATGTACAATTGGGCAATGGCTGTATTTGTTGAACTAGTACTTCTATGCACAATCTGTTATGTAGGCACTTAGACATTCCATAATGTTTTAGTACAAGATCTGGATTCCTAGAAGGAAAGAAAACAGCGTGAATGATGACAATTTAAAGTCAGCCATCGGGGGCTTTACATTTCAAGAACTTCAATTTATAATTAAATTAAAATTCCAATTCATTAAAAATTCCATTGATCCTATGAGTTATGCTGTCTCAAGAAGCTTCCATGAATGTATTAAACATATTATTTAACATTTTCTGGTAGACTTGTAGTACTAGAAGTTGCTTGCAAGTTATGTGCATGCATACTTCTCAACCTCTTAGCACAGGGAATTTTGACAAAGCCTAAGGTAATGGGGTGACAAAAGGCCAGAAAATAGAGGCAGATTTTAAATATTGTTCTTATAAATTTAGTAAGTTGCTAGAATAACAAAATTTGCATTAGCATGCATTTTCCTCCTGAAGGATGTGAAGACTGAAATTTAGTTGTATCTCAGTGTTTAGTTACTTCAGTGATTTGCCATAAAACCACAACTTTTATGAGGAACAGACCAAAAATATATGACAAAAGTTAGACATTCTGCAAAAATCTGTTTAGCTGAGAGGTATGTGTACGTGTGTTAATCATAATTTGAGAACAATGCAAACTGAAAATCCATGCTTATTTTTTTCTTTTTTTTCTTTTTTTAAAAAAAATAAAACATCTACTTTTTTTATCAAAGACTTCTTATACTAAGTAGAAGTGACAATAAACAGTATTATATTGTGCTAACATTACAGCATAAATCAAAAGCACCTTAAATATTAGTCATCACATATCAATGTCACATCATTTAAAACACCTCCTAAACATATTAATACTAAATAGCAATAAATTTGTCTCAGTTTTATTTTAGCAGTATAGCACTGCAGAAATAATGAAGATGGAAAAATATATATTCACTGAAAATTCAGACATAGTTTGTCTAAAAAGTTTTGTGAAAGTTTGGGAGCAAAAGCAAATAAAAGGCAAATAATTTTATTTCTGTTGTCCTTCTTCTAGAGTACTTGCACATCTTCATTTCTGCAGAATATACCAGTCTGGATTTCTAGATTTCTTACAGGCTGAGTTGCGGAAAAAAGAGGAAGTAAATAACACACTAAATTATAATTATTCACACTAAATTAATATAATATTCTAGCACTGTAATTTAAGTCTTGATCTTGGATGCCAAAGTACAAATTACCCAACATGTTATAAATGTAATAATACATTTCCTGAATATAACCTGATCATCTTTAAAATGAGTCAAAAGCTGTTAGTGTCTTGCTCAAGAGCCAGCCTACTTAATAAGTACTCTCCCCTGTTTACTAGCAGATTTATATCAGGCTTCAAAACAAGATAACTTGTATAAAGTCCTAACATTAGTTTGCAACCGTAGTTCAATGCTATGTCAACAGGTTTCGGAAGGAGTGAGCTTTACCACCATGTTTCTCTTCTGTATTGCGCTTTTTCTGTCACTTACTCAACTAACTAATCCTAATGAAAGGATAGGATGCACCTTACAACAAGAGACAGTAAAGGCATTTTTCAGAACAGGTGACATCATTATTGGTGGATTCTTTCCAGTTCATTCTCAAAATCTGCATCCTGATATTTTATTCACTCAACATCCTGATCCTCAGCGCTGTAAAACGTAAGCTTTAAATATTTTATTTAAAGTTTATGAAAAAGCAATACATTTGCAAACAAATTATTGGTTTTATGAGCAAAGCACAGTTATTTAAAAAGTTGATTAATCTTTTCTAAGGTAAGCAATTGAAATATTTGTTATTATTTATCCATGAATGTCAGATGAGATATAGAAAGCATATCATCCAGTAGCAAATGGAAAGTCTTTTCATTAACAAACCAAATGTGTAAAAAGTGAGTGAAATTAAAGTACTTTCCTTTGCTATCAAAAACATTTTTCATAGTATTTCCCTTTGCCTACCTTATTGTGACCTTATATTTCATTTATTAATTTTGGAAAATGTGTTTACAGGGGTAGTCAAAGTGAGCCTAATTCATTTTCCAGTGGGTGCCTCAGGAGAAAATAATATATAAGAAGCTCAGCTGGAACAGCAACATATTTATGAATGGAATATAAAGAAAAGCGAATAACGGGTCATTCAAAAGCATGTATTGCACTGATATAAATAAATGATATCAATAAATTAATTCTCAAAATAATTCAGTAGCTGGGCAAACAAGAATGGGTGGTGTTGTGAGCAAAATATCCCATAAGTTGTATAGCGACAGTGTTCCTACAACTTGCAAGAAACACTTTTGTGGTGCTTTTCATTTACCACTCTCATCTCTTATTGAAACCAGCATTCTCCACTGTTTGTTACTATACACTACATCCTTGGAAGATACAATATTCATAAAAGTCAGATAGAACTACAAGACCATTGTGATTTAATTTCTTTTCAGATAGAAATATGTGAATACCAAAGTCTGTTATTCTTGCTTATCTTCTGAACCACATGCAGATGGACATTTCTAATGGACTAAGCCAGCGAAAATTCAGTGTCAGTACTTTTTTAAATATTTCTTGATTTTTTTTGTATGCTTTTTATCCCTCCTCCTACTGCATGTTAATTATCAATCCCCCCCAATAAATCAGCCCATTCATTTCTCATAGGGCATGACCCAATTATGGAGGCCACTGTTCATGCAGTTATCAAGGAGTTTTGTATTGGGGACTAACTACTCATTTTAGTGACTGGTGTAGACATCAGCATCACCGCAGGGGCCTACTATGCCCTCCATCTGCATGTGAGAACTTCCACACACATGTTAATGATGACTACCATCACTAGTTTGGTAAACTAAGCCCACACTTCCTGTTAAACCTGGTTTACCTGAAAACCTCTACTTTCATTTAATACAGCCACCTTACTAACAATACCACCCACAGAGGAGGTGAGCTGACATTTGCCACTCACTTCTACCTTCTCCTGCCCAGACCTTCCAGCACCAGAGTCATTAACTGAAGTCAGGTCATCTAGGTCATACTCGGGCCTTTATCCCTCTACGTTATTGAGCTAGAACTAGGTTCAGTGGTAATAATGAATATCAAGGTAAAAGTGGGCATTCCTGAGAAGTACCACTAAAAGGGTTAGTAGAGTCAAAGAAGAAATTATTTTTTTCTAAAGAATTTCTATTGTGTTTGTTATCAAATTAAGAGCATACTCATGCAATCCCAAAGATGTGCCAGTCAGAAACTAACTCATATCATATGGTTAACTAAACCACTTATTACTAATATAACCAGTCTAAAAAGAGCAATCCTTTAGCACACAAACCCATTGATAATTCAGAAAAGAATATGCTCTCCCATATAAAAGAGGTGCCCGATCAGCATCTGTGGGGGGGGGGGGTGACACCAAAATCCTTTCCTACTCACTCATGCCAGGTATCTCCTTGTCTGCCCATCTACAGCAAAGGAACTAGTCAATGTTATGCAACTCCTCTCACACTTTGATTCCCCAACCATTACTAGCAAAGATACTGGTCAAACAACTAACCACTGAACACAGAATGGAAAATGAAAACAGAATGATGAAACAAACTACATAGCCTATCCACAGCTACCATCTCACTGACCTTACCTAGCTAGGAAATTATCTACTTTAACTTCTGTAGTTGTCTACTGGTCGATTTTATGGTTTTGATGAAGGTGGCAGAAGTAACAAGCACAACTGTTATTTTACCAAATACCTTCTCTGCATCTAGTTAAATGCTGAGAGGAGGTAGAAAAGAAAATTTGACCATGTTTTTTTTAAACAGAGCCTTCTGGATAAAGCCATTCTGATTGTAATCTATCAAATTTGGCATACACAGTTGTAACCTACTGGTCCATATCTCTATGTATATATAGTTTAGAATCTACAATCAGTACATTATCAGCAAATTGGTCCTTTCATGTACTTTAAAATAAATGTGATTCATTTCTGCTACCAAAAGAATATCCTGAGTCATGTCCAAAGTAGTAAATAATATGCAACAAAAAAAATACCCCACTAAGACAAATCTTGTATAATTATGCCAGAATATTATTTTAACCAGGAGACTTGTATTTTAATTTGGAGATCATCTCAAGAACTTATGTCTTTGATACAGAATTTTTGAATATGCCAGTTTGAGTCAATATAAAAGGATTCATCCTTGCTTTGTTTATTCTTTTTACAAATCAGTGAATCAGACCAAAGTTGTGACTGTCTTGTATAAGAAGTGAAACATAATTCATAGTAAAAGAAAAAAAATCATTATAGGTGTTGATAAAATCATGCAATTTATTTATTTCTTTATGTATTTATTTTACATATGTTAACCGGGGAAGTCCAGCTGGAACAAAAGCCTCTTTTCAGCAGAGGTCAGGAGAGAAAAGGTCCAGTACATGACTGCAGTACAATCAAAATCTTTTAAGTTCTACAATATCAACAATGTGAGGCAGAATACAATTAAACTACATTTTTATAATGTTACAATAGATAAGATAAGAACGATACATACAGTAGCAAGGCTTCTTATACTAATTTTATTCTGTACAAATATACTTAAATAACTATGCAGTAGGACAGGTGTCACAATACAGAGTTATTTACAAAGGGTAGATAGCAAAAGGTTCATTTAATTATGAGATATAAATGAAATGAGTGGTAAAAGAGTTAAGAGAGGCATAGGGAGAAGGTCGGGGTGGGTGACAACAGAGTGATTTTTATTCTTTCAGTTCACTTTTAGTCTCTGTACTGACATTTATTGCAGTTCTGGATCACTGAAGGATGATTCTGGTAACAGACTGGATGCTTTTTAGTGTTTAACCACAACCCGTGTTAATCCCTTTAGTAGCGTCTATGCCAACGTCCTTCTCATGCTTTTGATTCTAGTCCACTGTGTGAGTGGCTCTACCTTACTCTTCTGTAGTGCATTGCTGCATTGGGCTATTGCTTTACTACTTAGTTAAGTGTAGCATCCTCTCTGTTACCAGAATAATGTCTCAAATAAAAATGCATAATTCATGATACAAAGGTCTTCCACCACTAAATCATACCACTCAAAGCCCAGGTAAGACAGTTTTTGTTTTTAAATACATAATAAAGGTCAAGATCCTCACAAGAATCCTTCTGCCAGATGTTTGCACCTGTGTATTTCCTCTATGCTTAGCAGAATCTTATGGTTGACATCAGTGCTGTCAGTGGCCAGGAACACCATTATGAGCAGAGTCAGAGGAGGGTCCCTGTCATTATCCTTACAAAGGTGATAGGAAGGGAGCCATCGGTTCAGCCACCTTTGATGGATAGAGGAGTTTCTGGTCACTCAGAGAGGGATAACAGATTCTTCACAGTCCCACAGTGTAGTCTTGGACCTTGGAGAAAAGCTACAATGTGCTGTAAGAGAATCCATTGGAGATGGAGGTAGCTTATAAATGTCTGGCTCTCAATGTCCTGTTTGGATGCAGGACATCATTATTCTTTTTGGAAAACTTGGCTGGGCTTAGAAAGGCCCCTTGGGCTGTTAGCCTAGTAATAGTCTATAAATCTATGAATCTATGCCCCAGCGTGGTATTGTACTATTGGAACATCAGGGGCATGACCTCCACAAGCACTGGAATGATGTAAGATAGCTAAATGCAACATTTGAAACATTTGTGAAAGTATGTGAAACTGAAATACAGGTTATATTTAATGAACAAAACAATATGAAATTCTTCAATCTCACAAAAGCCAAACAGACAGCCCTGCAGGAGTTGAGAGAAAATAGAGATATTATAATTAGGCCATCAGATAAAGGAGGGGCCATTGTTATATTAAACTATGAAGCATATGTTTGTAGTATGCAGGTATTGCTTAAAAATGAAAAAAACTATAAAATGATTAATATGAAAGATGTGAGCAGGATAATTAGAGTAATTCAAGAGAGTTTATATGATTTACTAATGGCAAGATAATCACTAAAGTGCTGTATGACTATATGGAAGTTTCAAGCCTGTGATCTCAATTATACAAGGGCAACCAAAGATATACAAAACTCTTGTTGATCCGACAATGTGACCCATAGTTGCTGGAAGGGGCTGGTCAACTGAACCCCTGTCTATTCTTATTGAAACCTATATATGCCCTTTACTAGATACATCTGAGATTGTATTAAAAGATACCCAGCAGTTTTTGGAGATATTGTATGAATGTCTTAAAAGATATTCTAAGTTCGATGATTGCTTTATAGTAACATTGGATGTGTGTACTCTTTTCACAATTATTCCAAATGATGAAGGAATTGAGGCTCTATGGCAGTTTTTAACTTCCAACAGTAATTATGACTCAAAATTAATTAATTTAATTTGTATTCTTCTTGAGACTGTACTTCAGAATAATGTGTTCATGTTCAAAGATGGATACTATTTACAGCAGCAAGGCATAGCGATGGCGACTAGCTGCACTAATAGTTATGCAACTACTGTAGTGGCTGTATAGGAACAACAGTATGTAATGAGGCAGCATTGTTTTTCAAAGCATTTGCTATACTATAGAAGCTTTGTGGATGACATCTTTTTATTATGGAGAGGTCCCCTAGACAAATTGGAAGAGTTTATTGTTTATTTCAATATGACTACAATCTATTTGAAGCTTATGGTGTCTTGGTCTCCACTATATATAGATTTCTTAGATGTCACAGTAAGTATAGATGAACAAGGTAATCTATTTAATAAGTTGATTAGAAAAGATTGCTACAAGAATGCGTTTTTCCATTGATCAATTATGCACCTCAAGCATGTTTACAACAATATTTTAAAAGGTCAAGTGTTGAGACTGTCTAGATAAAACACCAGAGAGCAAGACTTTATCATTGTATTGGGACAAATGAGTCAAGAGTTTTCAAATAGAGGATATGGAAGAGTGGAAGTTGAAAATAATGTAAATGAAGTACTGATGTTAAGAACGGAAAAAGGAAAGCCCTATTATTCAAAGTCAACAAGGGAAAGATGTGTACATATGACCTCACATAATGAAAGGCAAGATGGTCAAATGGCTCTAACTCATTCAAGTAATGTTGGAACGGTGTGTGATGTTATCAAAAAGAATTGGAGAATCCTGACATCTGTTGATAAGATCAAAGAAATTGGTGACAGACCAAAGTTTACTTTTAAAAACAATGCGAACTTCAAAAGGCAAATTTTCTACAATCATCAGAAAAGGAAACCAACAGTTTGTCATAAAATAGGAACATACTCATGCCATTGGTGTAAAGCATGTAAATTTATTTTGAAAAGAAATGATTTTATGCACCCTGTGACCGAAGACAAAATAGAACCACATATTTATGCTATTGTTCAACTGATTAATTAATTAATTAATTAATTAATTAATTAATTAATTAATTAATTAATTTACATTTGTTGATCGGGAGTGTTTGGTTTATATTACAGTTATATTACTATTTGGGTTATATTACAGTCTGTACAATGTGTGAACAGTTTTATGTTGAGAAGACTAACTGTATGCTAAAACAAAGGATTTTACAACATGTTTGAGATATAAATCAGATGAATCAGCAAAACACATTAGCAGACATGTTTCTTCATACCAAGATCGTTGTTTCAACTTTTTAGTTCTACAATTGATTGAGAAGAATAAAAGAGGTGGAAATATTGTCAATGCCATGGAGTTAGTAGAACTATGCTGGATTATAAAACCGCAAGCTCACAGATTTCCTGGTTTGAATGCACAGGTCCCTTTAAGACCAGTGCTGAAACAACACAAGAGTTCATTGATTAATGGAAAGTAACAATTGGCTACAAAGAATTTTAAAAGCAGCTTTTGTTATGTGTGTAAATCAGATCTGAAGAAGTACCTTAGCCCAAAAGTGCTTATCTATATTTGAATTTATTTTTATTTTAATAAAGTTTTTATCATTCGGCCATGTTGGTTGGTTTGTTTATGTTTGAAAATTTTGATGTGTTGATTATAGTAAGCCGACCTTTAGCCACTTGTCTTTTTTTTGGATGTAAGATATTATACAGTATTGTTGATACACACTGTATTATTAAATCTGCACCATAACTATGTTAGAAGTGGTAGGTTATATTTATACTTGATTTATGTTTTGTTACATTCACAGGAGAAGGTCTATCCAGCACCACCATTGTGGAATTTCTGCTGTCTGATTTCAGAGGATTATCTGACTTGGATTTTGAGAGTGGTGATCAACTGTTAGGGAATACAGTGTCTGTTCTGGGTTCAAAGAGTGTGCTTACCAGATACACTACACAAGACGTAGACACCCAAGTGACATTCACCACAAGGGGTGATTGGTTAATGTAGAAGCTCACAGTCAATGAAGTGTGACATCTCCTATGAGCTAGCCATCAAAGCCTGCCCAAAATCCCAAGGAGGGTGATTACATTGACATGTATACTGGTGCATATCAAGTGTACATGGACTACTATTCTCCTGAACTAGTTGTGTCAATTAGAGCAACCTTCATGAAAGCACAGGCTAGTAGCATCACAGCATGTTCAGAGTTGATAGGATAATGATGTGTGTGTGTGTGTGTGTGTGTGTGTGTGTGTGTGTGTGTGTGTGTGTGTGTGTGTGTGTGTGTGTGTGTGTGTGTCTGTGTGTAAGATGACTATTTTAACAGACTTAGTCACATACTGGCAAAAGCCATGCCCTCCTAGTATTACACATAGCTTGGCAGGTGTTCTTTATGCAGCTGATCTTCCTCTGACTCCATGGATGGTAGCCATTACAGGAGTGGATGGTCACAGTCAAGGTCATACAGTACTACCACTTTGACATAATCATAAGGTGCAGATGTACCTATGGACAAGCAAGGGCATTCTCAGGGACATGGCAGTTGCAGCAGTGGCACAGCTGGTAATACTGTAGATGACAGTCACAATTATGTCACATACCTACATCTAGCCAGGGCTATGACACTAACTGTGCAAGTCATGCCAGAGGCAGCTTTCCATGGGTGGGTGCACATGGGATTTCAAGCCATCTGTCATGCATGACTTGGACCTGCTTATTAGATCAAGACGCAGTATTGCAATTGATGCTGGGATTGTGCCCTAGCATGCACACACACACACACACACACACACACACACACACACACACACACACACACACATACACACACACACACACACACACACATACACACACACACACGCACGCACACACAAGTACACACAGACATGCGTGCACACACACACACACACACACACACACACACACACACACACACACACACACACACACACACACATATACCACTACAACCCCCATAAATGTACACACACACACTCAAACCACCACTGCCAGTGTGGCATCACACAGCATTCCTCAAAAATCTTTTGCAGGTGCACATCTTACACACACTGCAGAAACAAAGTTTTAGTTTATACAACATTCACACATTTCCCTGTAGAAGACATCCCCACCTGTGCAAATGATGATAACTATGCCCTGTCCTTTGTACTTTGCTACTTGGTTTACATAGATCTGATGCACAGTGTGGCTAGCTTATTACCTGAGTAACATAGTTTGTTGTTGAGTATGCATGCATTACTATTACTGTAGTGTATATTCTGTGTTATAGGCCAAAGCTGTGTGCAAGCTGCTGCCTCTTTGCCAATGCCACAGCATACTGTGCCCATCTGCATCTAACATTTTCATCCCCTTCCCATGGGTCCTCCACTGACTCATTATCTGACTCAGCCTCCAATGTCTGGGTGCTGTGAGATATTCTACCTGCAATTGTCCTCCCCATTGTAACTGCCTCTTAAGTATCATATTGTGTAGCATCATGCACATACACTGTAAAGATCTTAGCATGTGTGCCAGATTTACACTGCAGACACCACCTGATACATACAGGAATTGAAAATGTGCCTTAAGCAGCCATAGCAAATTCCCCTCAATGACCTTGGTTTGATAGGACATAGCTATATCCCTGGTCTATCTCATTCTATGTATTTCTGATTGGTGGCATCATTGAAATCTTAAGGGTAGATGTAGCATACATATAGGATAGCCCTGGGCGAATCACTCATTATAAACATTGGGAAAGGTCACACTGGCGTCATATGTGGGAGCCTTGGTATCTGCCTCAGTGGCCTGCATAAATACTGTGGATGATACTCTATGGATTGCTGAAAACCTGGCAGTTGATGGAGTAATGCCTTTTATGGTTTACATACCTTCTTCCTAGATGACCAGGCCGGGCCTTTATTTCAAGGTAGGTGCAGACTATGGCCCCAAGGGTTATATCATAGAAGTCCAGCATGGCATTGGTTCTTTTCTCTGTGGTACGTGGAAACCACATATGCTTTCCCACATACTGTAGTATAGGATACAGAAAAAGATGAAGTATTCTCAAGGTAGATGTCAGAGATACCCTCGTTATATCCCCAGCTGGTCATTGAAAGGTCCAGGTATCTAATATATATGTAAGGCCACACCTACTGTAGAATTCAGTGGGTATATAACCCATGACTCCCATGAGATTTTAGATAAGGCTGACAAATATAAAACAAGCCTTGCATGGTATCCTGATCCACATGATGCACACTGACGGTGTCATGAAGACCATGAAATGTTAAGCATGGTCAGATGATTCTCACCACTATGCCATGTAGAGGCAATAATAGTCTATTGTGTATACACATAAACTAATGCTGCAGCAACTTCTAACATATGTCTGCAATTCCCCAGCATGGACACAAGGATTTTGTTGCAGTCAATACCAATAGTGTTAGAGCATTGTGTCTTGCTCTTTATACATTTCTGAATCACTCCACCATCTTGTTTTATCTTATTTGCATATACTGCTCTCCACATTTTGATATTTTTGCTCATATAGCAATTAATATATAACTTGAGTACCTCTGCTATTCAGCCAACATCACTCGTGCGATGTGTTATGTACACAATGTGCATGAACACTCATCACACAAAATTGCTTACCACATTGTGCCTAATGTTTCTGAATCCCAAGGTGAGTTCATGCAACAACTGAATTCTAGTACAATTTGTTTGTGTTACACAATGAGTAGCCAGGGTATAAGTGTCTACTTTTTTGAGGTTAACAGCAGTTTGAATATTGATGCTAGTAACTTAGAAAGTGCTTCATATAGAAAACTGACATTCACCAATAATCTTTTAATGTGAAATATAATATAGCAAGGTAGCAATAAATAAGAGCTTCCAGAGTTTGCTCCAATGGCAATATTATCATTAATGAAGTTAATTTTCTTACAGTGTTGTTTATTAATGTGGATATGATATAAATAAACTTAACACTCAATGCATTAAATTTCTACATACCATAACTAATAGACAACATTTAACAGAAATATTAATGGTAAAATTAATTATAAAAAATATTATATTTTGGCCATGTGTACATAGTAATAGTATAATAAGCATTATTACAATACTTGGAAAACCATAGCTGGAAATGGAGTGTTAACAGAAGTTGCAGGCATAGAACAACAATATGTTTTTAAGAGAGAGGAATTTAAAACACATTCTACACAGAGAGAATAACAACATGCAAAGAACAGTGAGTGACAAAAACCAACTGGAATTACCAACTTGGATGAATTACATGGTGCTGATTTATTGAAGTGGGCCCTTAATTAAATGTAATTCTTTTGTAGCCAGTATACATTCTAATTGTAATAGTAACTCAGCAGTATATGCTGCCAAATCTTTCACATGAAATTTTCTACACATGAAAGAGGATTAGGAAACTTCCAGAACTAGAGAACATGTGCAAACTATAAAAAATGAAACTAATGCTATGTGTAAACATAGTTCAAACTACAGGGGTTTAAAAATGTTTTTTTTGTGATAGTTTTTGTGAATGTTATAGAAAAGGTAGTATAAACAAAAGACTTGAAGTAAAGGAGTTAAGATGGCAGGTGTTATTAGCCTCTGATCTGATAAGGCATAGATAGATTAGATAGATAGATAGATAGATAGATAGATAGATAGATAGATAGATAGATAGATAGGTAGATGTAGATATAGATGTAGATATAGATGTAGATATAGATATAGATACAGATATAAAGCTATAGATATATGCCAAAGTTCCACTTGATAGGAAGGGAGCCATAGGTTCAGCCATATAATCTGCCCTGAATGAATTCCTGGTTCTATATAATATGGCTGTGCCCCTTCACTCTGTCCCTTTATAATTATTGGATGCTCCTACTGTGCAAATTGGTTTCCTCTAGTCTGTTTCTTTTTCTTTTTTCTTTTAAAGCAATAAATTCCAGTGTTACTGGGGTCGTTCGTGTTTGTCAGTTTTGACAAATCTTCCAAAATTAATTTTTTGCTACCTTGTTAATGACCTCTCATGGCCTTGTAAATCTTGTTCATAGATATATTTTTAACTGCAGATTGTTGATATGTATTGCTATCTTTATTTTTATTGTATTTTATTTAACAATTCATATCTCTCAACTGTACAGATTTTCACAGAATTTCCAGATTTTTGCCTCATATATTTGATCTGTTTCTCAAAAAATTGTGGTTTTCTGGCAAATCATATAGGGCTGAAGTCAGTAAATAATGGAAGACATTTTTCAGACTTCATACTATTGATAAATTCAAGCTAATGCAACACCTGTTGTTATATCAACTTTCTAAGTCTGTAAGAGCAATATTTAAAAACTGTCCCTATTTTGGAGACTTTGTTCCTCCATTATTTATGGCATTGTCCAGCTTTCTTGCTGTAAGATGTTGAGCGGTATGATCTCAACATATTAATAAACTTGAAGTTCAGGTTCATCATAGATCTGCTAGGGGAAATGCTATAAACTTGGAGGACTGCATTGCTGAGTTTAAGGAGAGTGTTCTCTCACCTAATAAAAGTCCAGATGTATTCAATTTCTAATGTTATTAACTTTCATGTTATACTAATTTTAAAGCATGCAGCCCTGCCTTACAGCAACTTTCATGGTGCTGTTAAACATCAAGAAATCTTAGACTACAAATACTTTTCTTTTTGAACCCAGCTGTACAAGCTAGATAGATATGAGATGTGATGTAAATAATGAAAACAAAATTATCCATTTGTAATATATTGTAAAAATAAACATGCCTTAAGACCAGTTTTAAATTACTGACACACAAAATATATCTTCAACATATTATTGTGAAGGTTCATAGGTTGGTACTAGGCTACAAGCCTAGCCATAACAATTCCCTGGATATTTCTTCCCACAGTATTTACTTCCCTGGACCCCTGTCTAGCAGGGCGACTGATGTGATCCCCGGGGTGAATTTCCTATCTCCCATCCAATCATCAAGGTTCCTTTTGAAGTGGGCCAAAGAGGCACTCTGCTTGACATGTATGGGCAGTCTATTCCAGAGTCTGGGGAGTCTCTGGGTCAGGAACTATCCTTCCAGCATGTTTTGTTCATTGTGATGACAAGGTTAAGATCCCTGGAGCATGTGTCTCTGAGGGACTGGGATTTCTTTAAGTGTAGCATGTTCAGCAGCTCTGGGTTTGACACGGCCTTGTATGTTAAGCAGAGATCGCCTCTGAGTAGATGATATGCAACAAGTATAGGTGGAGTTTTTTTAGATTGTCAGCATAGGGCTTCTGCTTTAGGCCTGTGGTTCTTTTAGTGAGGTATTTCTGTGGCTTTTCCAGTTGTTGCAGATGTCTTGAGAGGTACATACCAAATGAGGCATTGTATTCTATAATGGGTCTAATGAGGGATGAGTACAGTGGGACAATGACCTCCTTTTTTCTGGATGAAAAGCCCTTAGTGGTGAGGTGTGCCACATAGAAGGATTTCCTGACTGTTGCGGCCATGTGGTTATCGAAGGTGAGACCACTGTCCACCTGTGTCCCTAAGTCTCTTATCACACTTTCTGTGTTTTGTGTACTGCCACCTATGTGGTAATTCATGGGTACATGTTTTTTTCCCAAAGGGGATAACTATACATTTCTTGGCATTGAGCTTGAGCCCATGGCTCTGGCACCAAGCATCTGTTTCTGTAAGGCCATTTTGTAGAATATCCACATAATTTGGGGATTCAATAATGGCTCCCAGTTTGCAGTCATCTGCGAAATTTGTTAGGCAGAGTCCCTTAGTGTTGGCCTGTACTTCAGAGAAGTAGATGCCAAATAAGAGCGGTCCCAGGACTGAACCCTGAGGTACTCCACTTGTCAATTGTCTGGAGCTGGATTTGGAGTCAGGTACATTTACAGTGTGGGTTCTGTCAGTAAGCCAGTTGGCAACCCATCGAATGATGTAGGGATTAATGCCCAGCTTAGTAAGTTTATCTATGATTCCAGAGTCAGGGATGTTGTTGAAGGCCTTGGCAAGGTCCAGATAGGCTGTGTGGACCACCTTACCCTTGTCCACGGCTCTGGAGACTGATTCAAAGAAGTCAATCAGGTTTAGGAGACAAGATCGGCCCTTCATGAACCCAAACTGCATGGGGTCCAGTATTTGAAAGTTGCCAATGTCTTTGTTTATAAGTTCCACAATAATACGTTCCATGGCCTTGCAGATCAGACTCATCAGACTGATGGGGTGGTAGTTCCTGAGATCCAAGGTGGATCCCTCCTTGTGGAGTGGGATAACTGTAGCTGTGCACCACTCAGTGGGGACGAAGCCTGAGGTGAGGCTATGATTAAACATGACACTTAGGTGAGGTGCCAGTTCATTTTGTAGTTCATGTAGTACACAGCCTGGGATGACATCTGGTCCCATGGATGCTGTATTCTTAGCTTTGGAGAGTGTGTTTTTTTACCTGTGTGGCCGTTATTACCAGAATTTGGCAATCTTTCGGTTTTGAGATGGGCCCTTTAGGGGGTGAAAGGGGGGTGAGGTTTGCACTGAATCGATCTGCCAGGATATTGGCAATATCCTTGGGATCAGTATATATTTAATGCCATTCTGTTGTAGCTCAGAGCAGATCTGAGCATTGCCATTTAGATTCTTGACATAGCTATAGAATGCCTTGTGGTTGTCTTTGGAATCTTTGGCAATGTTATTCTCGTAACTAGCTTTGGAGGATTTTATCAGGGATCTCAGCTTCTTACTGAGGCTAGTAAGGGAGTTTTTTGCATCTTGGGATTTTCCTCTTTTCTGCAACAGTTTCTTCCTTTTGTTGTGAAGTTTGTTTACAGCAAGGGACCACCAGATTGGCTTCCTTTTAGTGGAGGGATGGCACGATTCATGCACGAGTAGATGTGCTCGTACAGTGCCTTAGTGTAGGATTCAGCAGTCGAACTTTCAGTGGTGGTGAAAGGTGGTGAAAACAATTTGTTATGTTATATTTGGCTACGTCCTGGGCCATTTAGATTAATGCATGCTGCTCATTTTCAAAGCAACTGCAAGTAACAGACTCTGAGAGTTGAGCATAACGCCCCATATTATACAGTTTTCAATTCAAAAACTTTTCATTGTTGGTTTAATGGTTAAGGTATTTACCTCACACAGGCACAGAGTACAGAGTTTAATTCTCACTTTGGTCACTGTCTGCTTAATGGCTAGGCATGTAATAGTCTGCACAGTGATTGCTTAATATTCGTCTACGGACCTATAAAAATGTGTTTTATTTGGTAAGTATGGCCTCTTGACATGTTTCTTGCCATAGCATCACAAAGGACTGAACCTACAAAGTCTTACTCCTTATAGGTTACTATATTCTCATGCTAAGTGCATCAGTAGGATTTTCTTACTTCCTAGAAAGACAAACTGACAACTAGGTATTGCAGACCAAACAGTGCACACTGAAAAGTAACACACATGATATAGAGTAAAACCACAGTGAAAGAAGATGCTCTTCTAAAGAAGTAAGCTGTTTTACTACCCAGAATGCTTCGCATGTGTACAGAAATCAGTGCCCAATACCTGCCCTAACATCATTTTGTGAAAATGATTATAAAGAAAAAATGAGTAGACTGAGAAAGTAAAAATAACAAAACTCAAATAATGCACTACAGTTGTTATTTTTTAAATAATTTCCAGCTTAAATATGAGAAGTGTAACTGGCAATGAAATTAACTGTAAAACAAATATACTTCAGAAAGTGATTAATACATTTTAACAATATTAAAACCAAATGAGTTTAATAAAACCTTTAGTATCACATATGTTAGTGTGCCACACTATTTGAGAAGCTAGTTTTTACACAGCTACTAGATTATACTCACAAGCATAATCTTATGATGGGAAAAGTATAACATCATCACATGGTATGTCTTAGCTTTTTTGTCACTTTAAGGCTCCAGTCATCACAATGATGTCCTCAAAGTAAAATAACTAAACATTTGGAGGTCTCCTGTTAAATATCCCAATATTTTAGTCTCAAATCATGCTTGATCTTTGTCAAAGATATTGTAGTATATGGAGCATAATATCCTGATTATGCACTACTGTAGTGCAAGACTGACCATAGCAGTACTTTCAAAGGTTGCGCACCCCCTAAGTGCTGCTATGGTTCAATATCAGGGAGGCGATATTCCTTTGCTCATAACTGTCCCAGAATATCTTTTCTCATAATCTGCAGAAGTTTACAGATGTCAATCTGTAAGTAACTCGTTTAATTTAGGGCAGTATTTAAAAACTGTAACTGACTTTTTCCTTCCTTGCTGTCTACGTGACAGCACTAGATAAGTGCTTTCAAAGCCAGTAAAACACTTTGGCTTTTTTTTTGCAGGTAGGATATGGAGTAGATACGATTTTGTGCACTACAAAGAGTTACATTCAGGTCTCATTGATCATAACCCATTATTATGTGTTATTGATATGGATGCCATGATTCACCTCTCATGCTTTGTTCTCGAGGTGAATTTCTTGGCATCCGTGTTTTGAACGCATAATAACATGGTTACGATCGGAGACCTGAAAGCAACCCTCTATATTTTCCATAGATAGAATATGGAGCATCACATTAGAATGCAAACTATCCAGCTCAGTTCAAACAAATGCCTATTGTTATATTGTTATTTATAAGAGACTATCTTAACCCCATTCTTTTATATACTCATACTATGATGACTCTTTATGTGACTCAATGATTGTCGGTACTGATCACCCCACCCCACCCCAACCTGACACTGTACAGCCTCCTCACCTGTAGGTCATACATGCTCTGGAAAAATTTTCCACAGTGTTTCTCACTTCTTGTGGACTTTTGGAACAATTTTAAAAACATCCAAGTGATGATGGAAGTGTTCTAATTACTTAATGAGTATAAACTCTTAACATACTTCTTAAACTCTTAGCATAAGAAATCTGGACAAAACCAAAATAATGGGGTACAAAGGCCCCAAAATAGAGTCACATTTTGGGAACTGCTGTTATAAACCTAGAAAGTTGTTAGAACATCAAGCTTGCATGCATTTTCTGAAGGCTTTGAAGTCTAAAACTCAAATGTCTGTCATTTTTTACTAACTTCAATCCTCAATAACATTCCCCAAAAAAACTAAAAAACAGACTAAAAATTTGAGCCCAAAATCTGGACATTCTGCAAAAATGTTGACAGTTGAGAGGTATGGCTCTAAATGCCCATTATATAACCATTCAAAATCTCATTAGAGCAGACATGTCAGCAAATGCTATCTGACACTCCGTTTCATATGCATTTGTCCTGTTTAAAGCACTTGTCTCGTGGTATGATTCATAATAATGAATTCAGTCTATATCATTTACTGTTAACAGCTGGTAGGAAATGCATAACTAAAAATAAGGAAGTACTCAAAGGCCCCACTGCAAGTCTGGAAAACTGTAGCAGAAAACATATATCAATGACAGGGTTTATATCAGACGATCAAAAGCTAAGAATATCGAAGCTCCAAACCTCGAACTGTAAACCTCGAAACCGGAAAACATCGAAGCGTAAAGTGGAGATCGCCATAGAGTGCGAGATGGGAAGATTTCCCTTTACTGCAGTGTAGTGCAATCTCGGAGTTGGTATATTTAAGTAGCAGGGGGCATGAGGGGCACAGCCCCCTACAAGGGGCATGCAGTGGGGCTTTTCCTCCTGCATAGAGCATTGTTTGTGTTGTTTTGGGTGTGTACTTTTTTTTTTTTCACGTTCAACATTTTCCGGTTTCAAGGTTTTCAGTTCAAGGTTTGGAGCTTCGATATTCTCAGCTTTCGATCATCTGATATAAACCCTCAATGACAGTTCCCTTCACTTTAGCTCAAAAAACAAATCTTCACCTTGATGGTATAATGCCAAAACAATGGCTGTAATACAGCAAGATTTTTAACATAAGCCCAACAACTTCAGTTGTGTGGCTTTTTTAAATCTTTATCTCTGTCTGCCACAAAATAACTATAAGTGGAATAATTTCCTAACAATGTGGAAAACTGCAGTTTAGTTACTATCCATTTCCTGCATTTGTTTTTTGCTTTTAGATATTACTGTTAATATTGTTAATATTAAATAAGATATTATGCCAGCAATAATGTTGAATAGAACTATGTGTTATTGGGGAAATAACCCCCACCTATGGGTATTCTGATGCTCAACACCACATGCAGCGCATCTCTACACTGCTGGAAGGGTATTTTTTCCCCAATGACACACAGCCTGGAGAGCATTATTGCACTTAGAGTATGGGTTATCTGTTCTTTCTTTTGTATTTTTTATTACAAGAGCACAAACCTGCACACGTACAAGCATGCTTGAAAATGCACCCACTGTTCTTTCTTCTCAGCCTTTTTTTAAATTTTATGTTTGCTAAACAGCAAAGCAGTACAATTGCGGAATTTGCTTTTTTACTATCAGCTTAATATACTTGTTTGTTTAGCCGGCATTAGCTGCACATTAACACTGCTGGAGAACATTCTTTCTATGATCATGGTGAAATGTACTATTTACCCATTCTCTGAAAAATAGCATGGACTGCAACTAATTATATCTGCCTCAAGCTCCAGCTGCAGAGGAGTTTTAAAGGTTCTTGATAATTGAAAATAGGAATTCTTGGAACAAGGAGACAGCCCCACTACCAGATATGAAAAACTCGGTATACTTAGCAGTTAAATAAGAGGCAGGCTTATCCCTTACTTTTTAAGCTCCAAATCCTGGAACACTACTTTCCCTTCACAAACATTACTCAAGAGGAAATTATTCCCTTCACAAATGTTACTCAAGAAGAAGGTAACAAAAACATGGGCAATGATTTGAGGTACACAACTTCTGGACACCAAAAATTAGTCTAAAAACTGCAGACAGAACATGTACCAGTCATGCATCACTATTGTAGAGTTTTAGTCCTCCTTTTAGACATATCTAAATTTATTAACTTTATACTGGTTCTTCTACAAGTGCTTGAATCCCAAGCACTCAAAAGCCACTGTATCAAAGCCAGAGACTCTAACATCTTGTAGCTGATTTAGGGTGTTGTTGCACTCAAACTTGAGTACGAGTTAAGGAAAGCAGCTGCTGCAGCCTTTCTGAATACATTGTTTGAGTCTGAGGTAAGTGGGGCAGCTGTGGGGAGGGAGCAAGAGGGGATTCTAAGGATAGGCAGCAGGATGGGTAGTTTTGGGTTAGGGAGTGGGAAGGGAATTTTTCCTTGAGAGTGGGAGGAGAAATGAGTTTTAGGGCTAGGTAGTGATGGGGGACTTTAAATTTAGGGAGGGTGTGGAGTTTAGGTTTATGATGTGAACAGGGACTTTAGCGTTAGGGAAGAGGAGTGGAGTTATTGAGTAAGGGAGAAAGGACTCAAGGTGCAAAATAGGTGTGAGTCTGTATAGAAATGAGGGATTGGGCTAGTGGCAATTTGAGCATTTCATTTTACGAACTGGTGGGATTGAGCAAGTGTGTCGAGAGCTACTAGCACATGTGCACCTGTAGTTAACCCCTTTATACCTTCCAGAAATGTTTCAAATAGCTATTCGATAAGTGACTGAAAGTAAGGACTACCCTTCCACTCACTCACACTCTGACCACAAGCACCTCTGCTTGTCTCATGTCTGCATTAGATTTCTTCTGGTCACTCCTCCAAGTCTCATATTAGTTTTTCTTTTCATTCTAATTCTAAGGTATTATTAATACAGAGCTACAAAAGTCTCTGTTCTGAGGTTGATTATGCTTAGTATTAACAAATTCAATAGGTTACACATAGCATCTTAATGCAAAGCCATCATCTTGTCCTCTCTCAGGTGTCAGTAGTACTAGAACTACAAAACATTTGTACTTTACCTCTAATGTTAGTCCTTGCATGAAATGTTTGTGTCATCTGCTATCAGATTTGTGATATTAAGTTTTGACATTTCTCATTTGATGTTTTAGTAATCACTTGCTAACTTAGAAATGAAACTTAAAGTGATATTCTGGCATTTATATATGCATTGCTGTATTAGATGAGTCAAGTGGCACAGTACATTTTCCTGCCTGTATTTTCTAATACTTTTGTTCAACTTTTTATTAAACCACAACCCAAGTAAATTGAGTATTTTCTGCCATAATGTTACATTGGTGAAATGAGTGTGCCCATACACTTGTTGAGGCACTTTCAGCTTTGCATTAAAGTCTATGGATCTAACACATTTTTCCTGTACAAATGCCAGTGAGGTTATAGTTTGTTGTCATTATTCAATGAAATAAGTGTATGGAAAAACAAGATTTTAAAAGTATTTTCTCCTGTAAAAAGAAGCCAGAAATATTCATTGATGAGCAATGCCTATGTCTCTGTTAGACAGAAACATCTTCCAAAAGCTTGACCACCCATGCCTAAGCCTGCATATACGTCTTAAAATAACCCTAGGGTATCAAAGTTTTTCAGATACATTGGGAAGCATGGCTAGGCTTAAAAAGGACCCCATGGGGTTGTTAGCATAGTAATTATCTATGAACGTCTGACAAGTCAGAAAATCACATGTAATGGTGGCCTTATAAATGTACTGAATGCTTTGTTCTGCCGTTAGGCTTCTATCATACATCTTCTTCTTCTTCTTTCGGCTTTTCCCAGTTAGGGGTCGCCACAGCGGATCACTTGTCCACTCATGATTGGCAGTGGAGTTTTACGGTGTCGAGTTGCCAGCCCAGCGCCCAACCTTCCACAGAAGGCACACACACGCACACACTGATGCCTAGGGCCAATTTAGAGTGTCCAATCCACCTACAGCATGTCTTTGGGATGTGGGAGGAAACCGGAGCACCCGGAGGAAACCCACGCGACCACAGGGAGGACATACTAAATACAAAAATAAATTGTTTTGTAACTGATATCATGGTAGCTTCACTCATACACCTGTCACTAAGTTTATTACTCTGAGTTTGCACAAACTTTGAGAAAATAAAAAAGTACACTTTAAAAACAATCTGTCCTTTCTCTTTACTCAGAGTCACCTGACCTTTGTGTCAGTTTATGTTTTACCATATGTTGTGTTTAAGGAAACAAGACTAATGAAATTACTCACTTTTAGTTAAACTCCAATGAAACATACACATTGGATCAAATGTCACAAAATGCAGCACAACAAAACTAGTGCTTCACATGCAAGAGCTATCAAAAGACCATCAGGGGCAGCCCAGATCAGAACAAAAAGGAAGAAGATACTGTAAGTTGGAAGTCGCCGTAGTTATGGTTGCTAAGTAAGCAGAAGCAGAGTGCAGAACTACAGGTAACCTATGGTGAAGTCAGCTGAACAGCTTTGACAGATGTCTTTATGTATGCAGGAGTCTTTTGCTAGGTGCAAAGGTGATCAGCAGTATGAAACAGAGTCATTATGCTTCTATTATATATAAAACTAATAATTCATATGCTAGCTTAAGATTGCAGTTTAAATGCTATATTTGATGGCACTATTGTCATAAATGTACTATATTGTGTAAAAAGCAGGTTTTATTTTGCAAATATGAATTAGAGATTCAATTTTTGTACTTTGCTCTATGCTTAAGCTGTGTCTGAAAATATTATTTTGGAATCAGTATATCTACAGAGTTGTCAAACATATAATAAATATATAAATAGATAGATATGAAACACTTGAATAAATACAGAAATCAAGGAAAACAGTGAAAAGCTGGTTTGTGCTTAGTGGAGAATGTTGCACTGTACTATGATTCTTTTATCAGATGTATTTTGCGTGTAATAAATGGTCATAATTTCTTCATAAATTTTAAAAGCTAAAAATCAAAGTCTAGAGTATTTTACCTGTAAAAACTGTTATATCCTTATAAAGAGAATATGAAAAAAGTCTAAAAATAATTACATATTTAAGAATTCTAGCTTTAAACATGTTAGTTCAAACATTTAATTTGCAAACACATAAATGTATTAAAAGTTAATTCCTGTTTGTATTTAATTATTATTTATTCAGTGTATGATACCTGATTTGAAAGGTGAGAACAAGAGCACACAGGAAATGAAATGCCTAAGATTCCTTTTTCCTACCTGGGCTTAGTATTATTTTTCTATAAGATTCAGTATAGCACCATTAAATATCCAGCTGTTGTGTGCTGGATTGTGCTTTGGATGTTTTTCTGACTACACTATCAGTACAGCAATGGAGATGTTTATTTTGTGTGCATGCATTGAATCATGGTTGCAAACCCCAGTGGAAAACATTGTGCCAAATCAAATCCCCAAAAGCAATTTTCCTTTGAATGCTGTCATCCAAAATCACTAAGATGCCATTTGTATGAGTGTTTTTGTAACTCTAAACCATTCAGCTAGGAAAAGCTCTACATAATTACTGATATGTCAAAGGTACAACACACTAAGGCCCATATGGCCATTGCTGCCCTCTGGATGACTTTTCCCCTTTTCTGCACATTGCCTTCTCTTTACTATCATTGTTTGTTATTAGTGGCAGTCATAGAGCAGTAGGTAGGAACCTGCCAGCATAGGCAAACTGCTAGCACTGTGTCTTTTAGAATATGAATAAGATCAGATTTGAATGCTCTCTTGAGGGAAATGAAGGCATCTTGTCATAGATTCATGTTTATAGGTACTTACTAGGCTAATGATTCATGAAATCTTCAGAAGCCTCGACATGCATTCCCACTATGTTTCTAGCTCTAGTATTTTTAGTACAATTAACCCAGAGCCTATTGTATTATGAATATGAGTATCCAAGGGGACAGGCAGGTGTTTGCATGTTACTCCTGTCTGTAAGGAACAAAGGAGCCAATCCAGGTGGGCTTGCACTTCCAAATCCACTCATCCATTCATTTAGATTGCACTTGAAAAAGGGAAGAGATGTACTTTGCTTTACATGGAGATGAAAATAATCCCAGAGATACAGTACGCTGTGTGAGACATATCTATCCCTCCGGCATGTTCTAGAGTATGTGCTACTGCCACTACTGGACTTGTATACATGTAGTAGATTGGTAAATATGGGGACAGTAGAGGCAGTGTAAGCAAAACAGAGATCAACCCTCAGTAGCATCTAAGATACAGTAAAGACAGACAGGGCCTTGAGATAATCAGTGAAGCTTTTGTGATTTAGGCCCCTGATTTTCTTAGAGAGAAAACACTGTGGTCACTGAAATTGTGTCAGGTATTTGGACAGGTACATACTGAAGGAGATATTATACTCAATGATTAGCATAACAAGTGCAGAATACAGTGGAATGATCACCTACCTTGACCCAGATGCCATACGCTTACAAAAACTGCTCAGCGAAACTGGACTTCCTACAACAGCAAACACATGATCATCAAAGGAGAGCTCATTGCCCACATAGGTTCCCAGGTTCCTCACTACTGGATCAATTTTCATGGCTGCGTTGTTGATGTGATAGTTGCAAGGAATGTCATGTTTGCTGAAGGATACACTTATAGACTTTTTGACATTTAGTTTTAGGCAGTGGCTTTGACACCAGCTATTTCATTGGGAAAGTCCTTCCTGAAGAATTTTGGTATCTTCTGGAAAGTTTATGATGGCACAAAGTTTACAGTCATCTGTTGGTTATGATATATGGTCCTATGATAGCATGCTTTGTTCTGCTATAAGGCATCTGTTATATATAACACAAATAATTCCTGTGCTGCGTTATGGCTAAATCTTATCTTCTATCTTTGGTGGCACTGCTTCAGAATAGTTAAGATCTAAATTTCTGGCAGCCATGCACAGAGTGTTTGATAATGCAGATATTGTGGAAACCATGTAACTGGAGAAGCTGAGCTCTGTCTACAATACCCCTTTTTTACTGGCTTGCTTATTTGTATGCATGTATAGTGCATGTGTGCATGTATGTGTGTGTCTTTGTGTGTATTTGTGTGCATATGTGCGTGCGTGTGTGTGTGTGTGTGTGTGTGTGTGTGTGTGTGTGTGTGTGTGTGTGTGTGTGTGTGTGTGTGTGTGTGTGTGTGTGTGTGTGTGTGTGTGTGTGTGTGTGTGTGTGTGTGTGTGTGTGTGTGTGTGTGTGTGTGTGTGTTTGTATATGTACATGTGTATGTTTGTGCATGCATGTCTTTATTTTTTGATGCAAGTGTGTGTGTGTGTGTGTGTGTGTGTGTGTGTGTGTGTGTGTGTGTGTGTGTGTGTGTGTGTGTGTGTGTGTGTCTGTGTGTGGGCGTGTCTATTTTGCGTGTGTGTATGTGTGTGTCTGTATCTATTTCATTGTAAAACTGTGACCTATATAGCCTGAGAATTAATACAAGACTGGAGTTTATCTTTGATGTTCTGTATGTTACGGCTATGCACACATGCACTCTAGGGAGAACAAAGACACAATAAGGAGGCGAGGAAGATAAAAGGCAGGTGCCAACTTACTACAGAAGTTAATACAAGAAGGTGTACAGACAAAAGAGAAGAAAGACCAGCAGCACAAGCAGAGAGCACAGAAAAAACAAGCATGCTGAAGTCAATATGAAGGCAGTATGAATGATGACCGGAAATACTGATAATATACTTTTTTTTCCCCAAAAAGGACAGACGTCACAAGAGAGTTCCCTCCAACAGTTTCAGTGTCATCACAGAAGTGGTGTACTTTAGGTAGTGTCTCACATTCTGCTGTATGTATAGCTATAAATAATGGTGAAGAACATTTAAAGTGAATAAACTGTAACATTTCTGACTGTATGTGCATGCACATACCTGGGGTGCTTATGAGTGTTTTTAAGTGCATGCGCCTAACATCTGCTTGTATACAGATGTCTGCATATGTGTGAGTGAGACTGCCAAGAGCAAAGTGATAATATGCCAACATTAAGTAATTATTTTTATTCATAACTGCAGTAGCTGTTGTAAATATGGCATCGTGTGAAACCATATATTAAAGCATAAGCTGTATCGTGTGGCTTCTCTATGTAAAAATACGCAAAATTGTTAGACACAGAAACTAAATTTGCTTCTCAAGTGTGCACACATTCACAGTGTTATAACTTAAAATGCATTACATTATTATGACACTAGCTTATTGGCCTTGACTTTTCTCCATACTCAATGGAAAAAAAATCAGTTATATTTTAAGAAAATACAGAAATCCGGTCAGGGACACTTTTAAACAGGGAGAAAGTCTATTAGTTGGTATCAGTTGTTGCAGTGTTTCAGCACTGTGCATGTGTGAATACTGTGTAAGCGGCTGAATGGATATAAAATTATTTTTTTTAAATGTTGGGAGACCTTAAATTAAATGTCAAAAAATCTATAAAATCTGGAATAAGATTAGCCATGTAAATTAATTGAGGAAATGACAAAACGGTGACCTCTTCCTAACCAACATAGCACTACACAAAGGTATAAGGGTGACAGTCTAAGGCTTCACAGCCTAAGCTTAGGAAGCTCAAGGTTTCAGCACAGGATCACATATTAGTACAGCAGCAGAAAACAGTTTGGTATAACAAGACACAACGGGCCTGTGAGTATACAGTCTGTAAAACAGTACTGGTACTTATATCTGCTCAACAAAATAAGCTTCAGGCAACAAGTGATGGTCCTTTCACTGATACTACAAAGACGTGATGTTAATTACGTGATGCAGTTGCTAGACAGGAGGAAGAAACACAATCTCTGTCATCTGTTAACATGCTGAATCCCTTCCAAGACAAAGAGATAATCTGCATAATATATATATATATATATATATATATATATATATGTATATATATATATATATATATATATATATATATATATATGTATATATATATATATATATATATATATATATATGTAGTTTCCCTTTAGAAGGTCGAATGGCTGAAATTTCGAAATTCATATGGCCAAGACCATATGCTCGAAATTTCAGAAGCTCAACCTTCTGAATGGGGATCGGCATGCAGCGCAGACCAAGAGATTTCCCTTTCTGCGCTGTAGTGCGATCTCGGAGTTAGAATAAATAAGTAGCGGGGTTTCATTGTTTTTTTTGTAGAAACTTTTCAGAAAGTCAAGCTTCTGAATTTCGAGCATATGACTTCAACCATATGAATTTCTAGATTTCAGCCGTTCGACACATATATATATATATATGGGTTCCTATGACTTCATCGAACTGTCTAATCACCGACACTCACCTCTTTGACACCAAACCATCGACGTCCATATCATCGACAATTCCGGTAAGCGATCTTCCCCCTCACAGGACCCATGGTAGCGCTTGTTCCTGTGTTACAACGATTAGGGTTTACGTGATTCCGTATAATTTACCTTGAAAGCGCTACCATGGGTCCTGTGAGGGGGAAGATCGCTTACCGGAATTGTCGATGATATGGACGTCGATGGTTTGGTGTCGAAGAGGTGAGTGTCAGTGTTTAGACAGTTCAATGAAGTCATAGGAACCCATATATATATATATATATATATATATATATATATATATATATATATATGGTTCCACTTCAGAATCTCGAATTACTGAAAACTCGAACTTCATATGGTCGAGGCCATATGATCGAGTTTTCAGATACTCGAAATTCCAAAGTTTAATAAAAAAATAAATGCCCAAAGACATTGTTTCTGCAGGGGGCAAGCCCCCCTGCACCTTCCACACCCCCTACATAAATATACCAACTCCGAGATTGCACGACAGTGGGGAAAAGAGAAATCTCCCGTTCCACATGGTATGCAGAAGCGTAGAAAGTGAGATTTTCCCGTTGCCCTGCTGAGGAAGAGCATAGTAACAGGGATATTAAATCTGTGTAGGAAGACGTATAGAGGCCGGTCAATGGTGAAGCTCCCTGCAATGTTCCATGCTACTGTTGAAATGTGCTGTGTATTAATAGTTTGTATTTTAAATTTATAAATTGTGTTTTTTTATTTTTTTATTTTTTTTAATATCTGTTTGTGTGACGCGATGTGGAGGGCAGCAGTGCCAAGCTGTGCTTATGCAGAGACAGCTGATAACCTACCAGACATCTAAAAATAAAAACCGGATGTAACTAATTATGATAATTGTCTTTTTTAAGTTTTTTTTTAATGTCTGTTTGCTCGTAGTGCAGAAATGCAAAGCTGCTCTTGCATATACACAGTAGATACCTGCCAGACATCTTAAAATAGAAACCGTATGTAATTAATTATTTATTTCTGCGTATGTGTGCACCCATTCAAGCCCATTTGTGTGGTGTGCCACCATTGCTTAGTAGTGTATGTGAAGGCATACTGTTTCATATACTATCCAAATAGCTAAATGGGTAGAGAGATGGTCTACAGTTCCAGAGGTCCTGGGTTTGAGTCCCTAGAACACATGTCATTTGGCGAATGCAATGTAAAATATCTTTTAAATTAATATTTTACATTTGAGACAGCTGTACGGTGCTAAGCACTGCCTAAATGTGGTTAATGGCTAATATTGTTTGCACATTACTAAACTTGGCTAAAACCATGGTTCTGCGAGTTGCCGCACTGCTCAGCTCTACTTAGCTGGTTTGCGGGTTGCTAAATACCACAGCACTTTTTTGAATGTTCCAGGATGCCATGTAAGGGCAGGAAAACAGCCTATATTATTTATTTATTTATTTCCAGTTTGATAACCGGGGAGGTCCACTGGGCCCAATAGACCCGTTTTCAGTGGAGGCCCGGGGAGAAAAGCTCCATATTAAAAACAATTGCACAATTAAACAATTAAAACAAGCAAGCATGGAATTATACATTTGTACAATTTGCATAGAATAATGCAAATGAACACATAGGGCGGCCACGGTAGTGCGGCGGTTAGCATTGTCACTACACAGCAAGAGGTTCCCTGGTTCAATTCTCGGCTGGGGTGCCTTCTGTGTGGAGTCTGCATGTCCTCCCTGTGGTTGAGTGGGTTTCCTCCAGGTGCTCCGGTTTCTTTCCACATCCCAAAGACATGCAGTAGGTGGATTGGACACTCTAAATTGGCACTAGGTGTGAGTGTGTGCATGTGTGTGCCTTCTGTGGAAGGTTGGGCACCGGGCTGGAAACTCGACACTGTAAAACTCCACTGCCAATCATGAGCAGACTGATGATCTGCTGTGGCGACCCCTAACCAGGAAAAAGCTGAAAGAAGAAGAATGCAAAATAACACATACACATAAAGTACATAAAATAATAATCAAATGAGAAGTAGTGGAATGAGGAGGTGCAAAGAATAAAAAAGACAGATAGAGGAAAAGAAGAAGAACTAGAGGAAGATTCATTTTTACGTTCAAGGTCAAAGAGCCATTTGCATGTAGAGCCATTTGCAGAGTGTAGGGATGGGAAGCTATATACAGTATTTACATAGAGTGTATACAGGGGAGAAATTCATTATATGATAGAAGCTGAGGGTGAGGAGCTGTGGAAACAGCAGGATGTAGTGGTGCTTGAAGGGGATCATGTCTAGGTGACATTAGTGGAATTTAGGTAGGAAGAATACAATTACATTTCCAGTTTTGGGAGAGGTGGGAATGGAGTAGGGATTTAAAGTGTTCAGACTTTGTAGTGATTCTTAGCAGGGGAGGGAGAAAGTTTCATTTTTTGGCTATCGAATAAGATAGGAGAAACTGACCAGGGGGTTGTTTTGGTTTGTGTACTGAAAGTAGATTTTGTTGGGCTGATCTTAGGGGTTTGAGCAGTGTGTAGAAAGGCAAGATATTAGTTAGAGCAGAGCATGTAGTGGGTTTAAAGATTAGTTTGTGGGCTGTAGTAAGTTGAAGGTAGTCAAGATGATTAGGAAGCTCTAGCCACTTAAGACTGCTGATAGAGGTACAATGGTGGGTGGAGTGAGTAGATTTAGTAGCAAATTTGGCGATTTTGTTTTAGCAGATTTCTAGTTTTGAGGAGATGGTAGTTGAGAAGTTGGTTAGAAGTGGAGCACCATACAAAAGAGATGGCAGTAAATAGGTCTAGGTGAGGGTTTGTCTTGTAGCCATAGAGAGAAAGAGAGCATTTCTATATAGCATTCCGAGCTTTTGATGTTTTTTTTTAATATTTAGTTGAACATGGGTATTGAATTTCAGGTGTTCATCAATGGTAACCCCAAGAAGTTTGGGAAAAGGAACAACTTCTATAGAGGAGTGGGTATGGCTGGTGATCTTGGAAGATTGATTGTCAAGAGGGAGTGGTTTTGTGGAGGAGAAAAGAATGATTTTGGATTTATTGGCATTAAGGGAGAGATGGTTTTGAAGCATGCAGTTCTCTGTAGTTGTGAAGGCCAATTGGGTTTTTGTCTGGTGCTTGGGAAGGCTAAGGGCAGAGCAGACTAAAGTGAAGTCGTCTGCATATTGCACTATTTGAGTGTTTGGAATTGCAGAGTGAAAATCATTGATGAATATATTAAAGAGCATTGGTCCGAGTATAGATGCCTGGAGAACTCCGGTAGGGGTATGTAGGAAGGTTGAGGTACCAGTTTGCCATGTTACAGCTTGGGATCTGTCAGAGAGATAACTTTTGAACCATGAAAGGGAATCTAGGGAGAGATTGATGTTAGAAAGGTGATTGAGAAGGTGGGTATGGGATACAGTGTCAAATGCCTTGGCTAGATCGAGAAGGACATTGGAGACAATTTCTCCAGAGTCACAGGCATGGTTAACAATGTCTAAGAAAGAGAGGAGAGCAGTTATAGTACTGTGGCCAGGACGGAAGCCGTGTTGAGTAGGGGTCAGGAGTTGGTTTTTGAGGAGGTGGGGCATGAGTTGCAGGTGGATACATTTTTCACGGACTTTTGAAATTGGAGAAAGAATGGCTATCGGCCAGAAGTTAGAGATGCTATTATTTTGCCTCCTTTGTGAAGGGGCAAGATGTAGGTGGCTCGCCATAATTTGGGAATGTAAGATTTCTGGATGGATCTATTGATGAGAATGTTGATGGGGATGGTGGTACCATCTGCAGCGAGCTTGAGAAAGAGTGAGGAAATATTGTCGGAGGCACTGGAGCATGGCTTAAGTTTGGAAACAAGCTTTTTGATATAGGAGGTTGAGACAGGTTTTAGATAAAAAGTGGGAGGAGGATTAGGTGTGCAGCATTGGGGAGAGGAGGGGGAAGTTGAATTAGGGGTAGGGGAGGGGATGCAGTTGGGGAAGGTCTTAGTAAGTTCTGCTACAGAGTTGGTAAAGAAGGAGTTAAAAAGGTTGGCTACTTCTGTGTCAGTTTTATTGTTGTCAGGACAGGGACTGGATTTAGTACCAGGGTGCAAAAGAGAGTTGACGGAGTTCCAGAATTGTTTGGGATTTTTGGAGTGGGTAGACTGTAGTTTGGTGTAGTAAGATTTTTTATCATTTGTGATAAGCTTTTTGGTTAGATTGTGGAGTTGCTTATATTGAAGGGGCGTAGCTGGGTGTTTATTTTTGTTGTAGAGTTTCCATGTCTTGTCTCTTTGTAGCATACATGATTTAGTGTCCTTTGATAGCCAAGGGGCCTATAGCCTATTAAGGCCAATAGGCAGGAATTCTCCATCATTTATTGAAGTCTGCTTATTTGCTGATATGACAGGTGGTGCTGGAGAAGATGTATGCTTTCAGGTGCAGAGATGGGGTGTGCAGGATTCCAATGTTTTTGTTGGGCTCCTCATACATAATTATGAACCTAGGTTGCTGCAGGGTGGTTACCAGGGCTAACAGTGTAAGGCTGAGGCCTGGAATTGGTTGGCTAGGGGAACTTCCCACTGCTGCTGATATTCCCCACACTGGTGAGCTGTATCATTACCACTATGATGACCTGAAGCAGAGAAAGAGGAGAACATTGGACACCTGGGTCCAACAGGGTAGGGTTGGGCATGCTCCACAAATATGCAAGTATTTTCCACTGTATTACCAAAATGCAAGGTGAATGCATGCAAAACTGGTATGCATAATGGTGTGTTTCTCTCCCAACAGCTGCAGCTGAGAAGACTTGCAATATTCATTCCCATGCCAGACACCTGACCAGGTTGCACTGTGAGTGTGGTAAGTATGGATATATTATGCTACCTGTAGTGCAATAATCAATAAAGAATAAAATAATGTACTTCAATACAGAGTAAATAATAAGAACTGTGGTGCAATAACTGGGCAATTAAAATGTACTGCAATAAATGGGAACTTAGAACTGTAGTGCAATAAATGAACAATAACGACTGTATTGCAATAAACAAGGGAATTATAAGCAATACCAATAAAGTGTTAAGCAGCATTGTGGTTTCTTAAATAAACCTGTCTTAATATTTGCAGCACAGCTGTATTCATTGCATGTGTGTTCTACTGTCACTGCAGTCAGTTGTAAAACTGTAGTAGCTCTACAATGCAAAAGGAATGTCCTGCAAAATGTTTTTTTCAAGTAATAGTATGTTTCAAGGTTATCTCTAGGCCAATTACAGTCACATAATGCTGTCATTTTCTCCCATTCCAGGAAAAAAAATGCATATGGCTGAGGTGTTAGGTAGCATTATGGTTTTCTAAATAAATCTGTCTTAATAATACAGATGTATTCATTGCATGTGTGTTCTACTGTCACTGCAGTCAAGTGTAAAATGGTAATAGCTCTACACTGCAAAAAGAATGTCCTGTAATTTTTTTCAAGTAATACAATGGGTCAAGGTTGTCTCCAGGCCAGTGTTAGTCAAATAATGCTCACATTTTCTTCCATTCCAGGAACAAAAGGTATATGGCTGAGGTAGCCTACTTTACAACCAGATAGTGTGTGTAGATTTCACACAAAATTAGATTTCACAGATAATTATCAGCAATACCAATAAAGTTTTAAGCAGCATTGTGGTTTCCTATATAAATCTGTCTTAACTCATTAACCCCGAGTATCTTCTCATGGCACCTTTGTGCTTACCTCTGAGTGCGCCATGAGAAGATTGGAATTGCAGGCTTTTACCCCCGAGTGCCTTCAACAGGTGAGAGAAACTTTAGTGCAGACTTGTAATTGAGTTTCATGCAAAACACTCTGAAATCATAACTTACCTTGTAATTTACCATATATAGTTACGATTCAGCCTGTTTTTACATGCTGCTCACATTACACTTTTAGCAGAAAATCTGGTTTTAAGTTGTCAATAAAGCAAGTGGTAGCAGTCAATTGTATTCTTACAATCCACACCACCACTTGCGTGACACCTCCACCCCCAACCTATTTTTCTTTTGTTTTCCCCGGGTAAATAGAGGGTCCAGCGGCAGGTATTTCCTTTCTTTTTGTGATATTTGGAGATTTACCTTCTACTGGATCCCTCTATTTTATCTGGGCATGGATTGTTGTTAGAGAGCCATACCAGTTTGTCGGATCTTACGAGCTTGGCCCGCAAACAGCTTTATTTTTTCAGGCAAGCTATTGGGTGCAAGTTGGGCAGCAGCAGCAGCAGCACTCACGTAGATGGGTAAGATGGAGTAGGGGAGGCCAGGTGAAGGTACTTCTTGGTGGCTAGTTGTGGGACAGGGCATGACCGGTTATAGAGAGTGGAAGGCCTATATGGCTCTCTGCTCGATTTGGACTTTCAACTTCTTTTATACTGTGTAGTCTCAAACCAGACAGTGGCTCATACTCTTATTAGCTAAGGAATTACCTCTTGTCATTTGCCACTAATGAAATGTTGTTTCTAAAATATGTACCTCTGAAGACCAAAGTTAAACTGCAATGCCTAACATTTGTGCCCCAAACCATCTCCCTTCCCCATTATGCTCTAGTTTGTTCTCTTTGAATTGTAGTTAACTTTTGAACATCTACTAAACATATCCTATCACACCATAGTGTGGTGGTGACTGTTAATCTACTGTTGAGTTTCAAACTGGAAAGCGTCTCGTACTCTTTACGAGACCGTTAACCTACTCTTGAGTCTTGAACCGGAAAGCGTCTGTGTCATTCAGTTTCTTGCTGCCTTTGCTAGTTACTGCACCATCTATAGTAGTGTTCCTGTCAGGAGATACTGCCAGCATTTTGTTGTCATCAGTGGGCTCCTTGAACAGCTGTAGAGAAACCATTGCTTTTTATTTATTCTTCTCAGTGATTTCATGCAGATGGTCATGTAAGTCTGCCTAGCGGAATGGTATCATCCTTCATTTAACACCATTCCATTTTTATCATTTTCCTGATTCCTTTTTATATTATTTTGTGATAGGCTTCTTTCTATACTAGCAGTATCTAGACTACATCATGATTAAAGATTATTGGCTGAGCATTATAGAAATATATTGTTAGAGCCATGGGTGATGTAATATTTGCTGTCTGTTGGAACTGCATACCTCTCAACACTCCAGTATTTTGCAGAATGGTCAGAGTTATACCTCAAATTTTTGTAATGCTCCTCAAAATTTTGTGGTTTTCTAGTAAATTGTTGAAGACTAAAGTCACTACATAATGATAATGTTTGCATTTCAGACTTCATATCCTTGAGAAAATGCATGCTAATACAAAACTGTTATCCTACCAACTTTCTAAGTTTATAAGAGCGATATTTAAAATCTGTTCCTGACATCTAGCCCTTGCCCCCCCCCCATTATTTTTGGCTTTGTCCAGAATTCTTGTTCTAATAGGTTGAGGGGTATTTGAGGTATACCCTTGTGATTAGTGTCATTTGATAAGGACGCTCTTCATCTCTTATAGACATAGATGACTTTGCTGTTATGTAATGTTTTATCTCATGTGTTATAGTCTGTATCTTTATACTTTAAATTACTCCCTTTAAATAAGAAATTGGTGCTTATTATAGGTGGACATTCCTACTAACAGAAGATTTGTAATGTAGATATTTAAACAGATATGTTTGTACCCCTGATGATGCAATATCTGGCATTTTTTCATTTGCAACAATAAGCAGTTTTCAGGGGGAGTACTTTAATACATTCAGCTGCATAATTTAGGCAGTGCAAGCATTATAGGCAAGGACCTGTCATGCATTGTAGTGGATATTAATTTTGAATGTTTTCTATATAGGGGTTTATTGGCAAGTGGTGTTGTTTTCTTCAACAAATAAAAGAAAATACTTCAATGTGCTTTATTTTTTCTATGGTGGCAGTTACTTTTTTGGATATGTGGTCACTGGTCACTTATGTTAAAAATGCTAGGCTAAGTTTTTCTCCTGGAGAAAGGATGTTTTGTGTACTTGATAGTGTGTTCTATTTATCTTATTTTGGTTATGCCAGGCCTTGTAGCTCCTTTCCACATCTCATGAGACATATTGTTAGTTAATTGACAGTCTTGCAAATTGCCCACAGGTATATAGGTAGTCTGTCATTTAGCGAAAATGTGCCATACGATGGACTACCGCCTGATCTAGGATTAGTTCTCTATTCCTGCTGAGTACAAAGATAGACCCTTGTTTCCTTGTGATTCTGAATAGAATAAAACAGGTTGTGGAGAATGAAAGAATGTCATGCTGCTGTTAGGTGCATATTATTTCATTCCCTTTCTAACATTCCAATATTTTCCTTACTTTTGTTCTTTGTACACTGGAGAATTTCTACTCTGTCAAACACCAGGTACTTTAGCATGCCTATGTCCTGACCGTGGCTTTATGGGGAATTTAGTGGTCCTGTCTACTTAACCTAGTCAATGTCTTCAAAAAGGTCACTGAGGCAATGGAAGAAGGCAAATCCATGCATACTGGACCTTGGAGAAGACATCCAAAACCATCCCACACTCAAGCATCACAGAAAAACAATTCCAGCTAAATGTTAAACCCTTTGTAACTTGTTGGAAAACAGATTGGCTCACAAATAAAACATGGGAAGTAAAGGTGGGTTGGCTGTACCTTCTCCAAAACAACTGTCATTAGTGGAGTTTCACAGGGTTCAATCTTTGGGCTACTTTTATTTGGCATTTATTTATTGGAGGTCAAAGATAATGTTAAGGGTCTGTGGCTGACCAACTTTGTGCCATCACAAGCTCCCCAGAGGGCAGAAGAATGCTACAACAAGAGGGTCCGTAGCCAGTAAATAGCTGAAGCAAAAACCATAATCATACAATTTGGCAAGCATAACTCACTTTGTAACTATTACATTAATAACTTCCCCTGAAAATTGATCCCATATTTAGAGATCTGTGAATTTATATGACCCCCCCCCCCCCAGGTTATAGAGAGGGACCTATAGCTTGCAAGTAAGTGGTATGGGATTTGGCTTATGATCATTTGAAGATGGAGAAGCTCAAGTTCATTGTCCTGTTCGACCAGCCATGAGATATAGTTTTTTAATGTTAATTCAGACACTTCCACCTTTATTCCCTGTCTGTATAGTAGCTGGTCTAACTTAACTAAAAGGTGCAGTATACAAAGGAAACATGATTTGACTATTACTTCCTTTATTTCCTGACAGTACTGCTAGTACATTCTCCTCATCCAAGGTGTTTACCTCCCTCTTGTATCACAGGCCACCCCTGTCTGCTGTCTTGTCTGTCTGCAAAACCTTCCTCACCTACCCAATTTACTTCTCACACACATACCTATGTCCATCCCTCAACATTCCACTCTTACCTTGGGCACCTGTTCCAAACAAAAACATTTCTCCCATACATAGCTCTCCATTTTGCACATGTGTCCATTTGACACACATAATTTGGTCCAACTTGCTTAACAACACAATTAAGTTGTCCTCACCCCTCTCTTTCTGGGAGTTAGAGTCCAAAGTCATCTACAAATTCTGTCAAAGTGCACAGTTGTTGCTCTACGAGAAATGGATAGCTATGGTTCTTTCCTAGACCCTTCCTGCTCATACCTACTTGCCTTTCACAATGTTTTTCACCCTGCTTATACCCCATTTCACCACTTTCCTATCTCCTCGTTTTTCTTTACTTTATATTTTTTTAGTATGATGCTGTGCCATGCCCCACATCATGCAGCTTCTCTAAGCTCAGCTATATGGAGCTATATTGATATATATTTATTTTAAATAATAAACATGTACAAAATAAACATCTTTACCCTACTTTGAACCCATGACTATTGCACCTGTTTGTTTGGAACAGGTGCCCAAGGTAAGAGATGTTAATTAAAACAGGTGGTTTAAGCAAAACATAGTAATTGCAGGTTACAGTCATTAAACATGTTTCAGTGGAGCTGTGCATCAGGCCAAGTCAAGCAAACTTGCTTAAAGAGTAATGCAAAAATTGGGATTGCACCTTGCATTCTGGTGCAAGAGTACACTACTAGACTCAAGCACACAAGAATGTATGTATGTGAAGTCTCTAATAGCAGATACATATCCCCTTTTATCAGCAACATTTACAACTACACCTGCCAAGGAATAACTGGCAAAATACATCTACAACAGGGACCTTGGTGCACAAATACATTCATATAAAGCTATGCACATAATGATGGCTGTAAAAAGTATATCACATCCTGTATCTGTGTACTTATATCTTGCAAATACACCTGCTGCAACAGTAACTCAGTAGCTTAGTCTGTTAAATGCCTTGCAAGCAGTGCATTTTGCTATACATGGTCCTGGGTTCAAATCCAGTGGTGTGTAAAATTTAAATAACATTATTGTGAAGCCACCAATTAATCTCTGAGTCATGCACTCTTTATCCACACAATGCATTACAAATGGAATATCTGCTTGTCACTGAAGTCACAGGCCTGCAGATGGGAACACATTTCACATATCCCTATAGCAAAACTATAAGTGCATAAAGTGTCATACCATGCAGTAATATGCATTCACAGAGGATTTTAACTCAGGTAATGCAAATGAGGCCCACTACTATCAGAGTGCAGTACACAAGCCTTTCAAACTCACAGTGCAGATTAGCACAACTGCACATACACATATGAAGCCCCTGCTTGTAACAAGGACTGCCAGCATACGCATTCCAAATGAGTAACAGACTGCAACACATGGCCTGAGAGTTGCCCAAATGGTGGGCATACTGTTGTATTTATCCCCTATGTTGCTCAAGGACTCAACAAACATGTAGCTTAGTACTGTGTTAAAGATACCTTTGCCTAACATGCTTAGCTTAAACACATGCCTTAATTGGAGAGGAATGGTTGTCCTCACTCTGGCTCTGCCTCTACTACATGGTTGCCACAGCTGCCACAGTTACTCCTATAGCATGTTGTCCTCCAAAGTGTTCACACTCTCTGCCTAGGCCTATTACCTTCTGCAGCAGCTGCAGTCTGTGCAACACACATCTCTATGTAACAGTAGCTTCTACAGACCTGCCCTCTGTGGTGACATAGTCTCCTTACTCCAGTAATGTCCAGCACAACATATCAGAAAGGGCTTGTAATCTTCATGGAGACATTTTATCTTGTACAGTGGTTGAATGTCATTGCTGATGATATTGCAATTCAGCTGTGTTGCCTGCAATTAGCATTTCAAAACCACAAATTGGTTAAGAGGCAATCACCTGATAATCAGAAGCATGTTAAAAGGCAAACATGCTGGCTGTGGGGAACCATTCTGTATGAGACTTTCTGCACACAGAACACATGTTTGCAAAAACTTAAATATCACCACATATCAACAGAGGGGTTTTGCACTCCAGCAAGTATGTGGCCTTTTTGTTTACACCAGGATGCAGATGTGTGAATATACTTACAGGGAATAGGCATTACAGCATTAAGCCTGACTTATAACCTTAATAATGACATGTTATTGATATCCAGATTTGTGACACCTACAGAGGATGTACAATACACCAGGGTTGGAGTGCTTTTTGTCAATGTGGCACACTGGTCTTTTGGGACTGTCAATGATACTGGTTTTAATAGCACACTGTAATTTGTTTCACACTGCTGTTTTGACATATTATCAGGGAGTTTTCCCATACGGAGCACACTACAAAAGACTCCAGTGTTGGTTATATGATCAAACACCAATATTTGTCATGGCACACTTTGGAATAGCTGTGTATCACTAGTGTCTTAGCTGTATCCATGCACTTAGTATGTTTTCACACTGTGGAATATGACGTTTGAGCAAGCAGTGGATACTGGCAGCAATTATGTTCTTGCTGTATCTCTACATAATGTACTTCCATGTATGTGATCCTGACATGAGTTCTCATTTTGTTGTCTTGCAGGACACATGTATCCACAATGCCGTACACCTTTCACGGATGCGGAGAATTAGAATATACTTGAATGCCTCCAACAACACCATGAACTCCCCCTGTACAGGGGAAGGGAAAACAGGCTACAGTGGGCAGCATTGTGGGCTGACCTTGTCCGTAACATGAATGCAACAGGTAATCAGAGCAGGACAGATGAGTAGGATCGATATCGCGCAATGGACATGATCAATGTTGCATGCAGAAGAGCAGCAGATGTAGACAGGGATCATGGTGTCACCAGTGGAAGGCCTGCAGAGGAACAACCACTCTCAGCCACTGAGGAATTCCTGGTGAACCTAAGCACACACAACAGCTTCCAGGCATCCATCACACCGTACATTGTTGATTTGGGTACCACAGTTTCCATGGCAGTGAAGTGTGGAGGTAAGCTTAGTTGATCACCATTGCAGTACTGTAGTATTCAGTGTGTCAAGGTGTACATACTACTATGCGGGTGTCAGGTCTGTGTTCTTTGTGGCAGAAGGGTGTAACTTCAATTTGACTCTCCTGCTCAGATGTTGACCGAGATAATAATTCACATAGTGGCTACTGTAAATGTGAGATATATGGACATATTACCTTGTTGTGATGCAACATGTAGTGTTACTGAGATTACCTCTCCTTCTTTACACAGGTGTGGCAGGTATCGGACAAGGCTGTGGTCCTGCTCCTGGTAAGAACAGCACAGTTTTGTTATACATGTAGGTTTACAGCAATGCAGTCCCTAAAGTCTCATCCAAAGCCTGCTGCCTATAGTGCTGTACTGTTGGCATGATTGCCAAATGTACAGATTTTTTTATGACTGTAAACATGTTACAGTCATATGTATGCCTTGTAGATGTCACCACACTGCTAGATGTGACAGTATTCACAGGTTCATAGGTGTTTACTAGTCTATCAACCACAATGGCCTTTTTACCTATCTCTCCAATAGTTCCTATTTATATCACAGGCAAGGTTTAAGTCTTTAGAATGGGTAATTCAGTAGTCAGGACATTGCGGATTGCCATATATGTCAACTGTGCAGAATCTTCACAAAAGTCAAAAGTGTACCCCGTTTGTGCTGATGAGATATCTCTGTACAAAGCTTTTATTTACAAGTAACTACAGCTATTTGTGGGGATAGTAATGTCCTCTTGTCTACTATATGAGGTTGGGGTTTCAACAGGTCTGTAATGGTGTCAACAGTGTGTAGAGCTGTACATTTAATGCAACATAATACTGCAGAGCATAATAGCATAAGTATTAATGTACTGCTGTCTCCTTTGTTATCACAGGTGACCAGGGGGGTTGGCCTCGGTCCCCTACATAACTTGATGTCAGTGTCTCTTCAGACTCTGATGATTATAGTGGCCACAGTGAGGCACAGGTGGGGGTATCAGGGGCTGAATATGTCCCAGAGTTTGGCATCACTCTTCTGCCCTCATTGTCACCACATACAGTCAGTATGCCTACACATACCCAGTTCCCAGAGGGCACAGATATTGGACAGTCAGAGGGTTGGGACATTGAACAGTAAAGTGTGGCAACTATGGCTCCAATTTGTGCAGACACTGGTCATAGCCAAAGAGCTGGCAAAGATCCACACAGGCGGATTGATATGGGTGTTCGTAGGAGGCCTGCTGTCCTTCCATGACCGGTTGCAGGTGTCACATCATGGTTCACTTGGCATATGTTTCAGACTATCATGGAGGCACAGGCATGTTCAGGGTTGTAGATACAGCATAGTCTGACATCCATGACTTCCTCCATTGCACTGGTGATACCCTGGATCAGTTCACTCATGCAGTGGACAGAAGGTGGGCTGAGAAAGCATCTCTCTTAGAATGCACAGTGTCTGTGCTGGTATGTGTGGTTATAGTTGAGCGTCAGCCTTGTGGGCGTAGGTCAGCAACCCCATCTGCTGATAGTCCATGTGGCTGTGCACAACCATGGTCCCATATTGGCAGTACATCCAGGGCTACAGATGGGAGTGTTCTGTCCATACCAAGATGTGGCAGGCCATGGGTTCATGGTCCTGGGCATTCCCATAGAGGACATGGTCCCAGCAGACAGCAGTCACCATCAGGTACTAGCACCATTTCTGACCTTGGGCAGGGAGATGCCAGTGCAACTGCTGGCTGAGCCAGTTCCCATGTATGGGCACAGAAACGGTGAACTGTCAACTCTACCATGCACAGTTCAAAGCTGTCCAGCATACACATATGTAGGGCTAGCACTGAGCTTAACTGTCAAATACAGGTCACCTACAGACACACATGGAAAAATTCCATGTTACACCTTGCCTGCTTCCCTTCCTGACTCTTAGACATGCTGTCAATCTTTTGTGTCACACTAGGCCCCCTGCACTCCCACACCACACCCTGTCACAGTGATGATACCTGTGCAATATCCCTGTCATTCTCATCATCGATGCAGGGAAAGGAAGGTATATATCTGATGCACAAGGTGATGATATAAATTAACATGTACTTTTGTAATGCATTGTTTAACCATGTCACTTGTAGTGGCTACTGACAGATACTGTATGCTGCCATTTGTAATGAGTAAGCCACATAATTTTGTGTACCTTATGTTGTATGATTTGTAATGGCTGTATACTTACACAATGAAAGGTGTGTCACAGACCTGTTTATGGTTCTCTTTCAGGATTTTGTTGTGCACACCTATGGGCACACAGCAGCAAGGCAGCCATAGATGTCAAAGGACAGGATAGACTGCACAGAATAAGTATGTCCTCAGCAAAGTACAGCACTAATGGTACATGGCTCCATTAGTCCATATGTGTGTAACAGGCTAACAAGAACAATGGCCTCATGCAGCATATTCATGAATTCCTAATCTGTGAAAAGGTTTGATACCATTGATAAGTGTCAACAGGGTGTTGGGAGCTATCATATCTACAAGTTGTGGTGCTGTGGATAATCCATATTCATGTTTCCTGTGTCCAGTACAGACATTTGTCTGACAACAGCTATGATTGCCATGTTCTACATCCCATGGTGTAACCTGGACATGATGTGTGTCACAGCAGATGTGTGCTTCACATGCATGAGGGACCTGTTACATATAGGATGTACTTTCTGTGTGACATACCTGTCTCTCCAACATGTGTAGTAGTTATAGCACAGTGATGGAGTAGGTGTGTAGGTCAGGTAAGACATGTTAGTCCTGTCATGGATGCACGGGAGGTGACATTCCCCTGTATGGCAGCCTTAAACATCTCCTCCAAAGCATCTATGAGACAGACTACAGATGTACTGTCATGACACGGACTCCATAAGACATGTTATCTGCAATGTGTACCATGGAACCTGTGTGGCTGCTACAGTTGTAGGATATACCTGTGTAGTGGCATAGGAAGGGTGCCATTGTACACAATGATAGGTGTGATGAGTGCCACCTTCAGTACAGCAATGAAATCTGGGAGGTACATCACAGACCTGTCTGTTTATGATGTGCAACACTGAATGCATTCCCACATCTCACTGATCATTGAAAGTCAAAGGCTACATTTCTCCCTGTGTCCATACATCCATGATTAATGGCTCAGCTGTGCGTGGTTTGTGGATAGTACTATATTTCCCATGGGTGGATGGCTTTCCAAAGGATAATATTGTGTAAACATTGGCATTTAGTATTTGTCAGTGGCTCAGACCACAACTGAGTGTGTGTTACAGGCCATCATGGTTAACTGTTGGTTCTGGGTGGGATTCAGTGACAGCTCCTGATATGTAATCACCTGCTAATGTAGCCTGTCAGAGAGCACTGACAGTGGTTGTGATTGCAGAGAGGGAATGACTAGAAGAGGTATGCCATCAATGATGTCTGGGGAAATCCACTGGTGACTGTTGTCATTGCAGCTTAGGTCTCCCTATGCTATCTTCTCAGATTATGACTATCACACACTTGCCTACCCACCAGCAGACATAACACTCAGTAGATAACCTACACAATTTCCAACAAGGCCTGCTGCCTAATATTGCCAAACACCTTGTCAGACCATGGTTGGTAGAGTGAGCAATATTCCTGATATCCATTGCATAGTGTAACACTCAATGGGCTCTACCAGTTAGAGTTGATAGACATGATTTGGCCTTGAGCATAACAGATGGTGTGTTTTCCAATGTCGGTAAGTGTATGACATTATTACTGCTCATATCCATCCTAACTCCTTTCATGGCATTTCATGTCACATCACTCAGAGATCTGGGGACACTGCTTGTCACTGCATGCTAGTTGTCCTTTGTGCAACTAAGTATTGCAGTTGCTTCCAGCATGTTCCAAGAAGAGAGTCATTCAAGGTGTGTGTGCAGAGTGCACACAAACACATTAGGGAAGTGTAATATGTATACCCTTTGAAGGTAAGGTGGAGGTTTCACACAGGTATTGTGCATTTGGATATTACCCAAGTGGTGTGTACTGGAAGGACACAATAACATTGTGAAGACTGTGGAAAGCAGGGGAGTCCACAGAATTGCTGGTGCCCGGCAACTACTAATGCTGGTCTCACTGACATCACTCTCACATAGGATACCATGCTCGATATGTTTTCTGTCGCCACACACAAAATGGTACTATGAAGTCGATGATGACAAGCAGGACACAGTTTTTTTTTTATCCATGTAGCTGTCCCACATCATGAAAGGCTCTGTAGGCTTCACATACCCTTTTCCAAATAGGTGCCTTGATTAGCAACCTGGGCAATCAGTTGGCTTTTGCATGTGTTATGCCATCTGTTCCAGGGTTGGTGGTATGTCACTAGGGAACTGACAAGAGAGGAATTAGTAGCACTGCTGCAGTGCCGCAATATAATGTACAATGTCCACCGATATAGATGTCCAGTCTTGCTGAAACAATCAGCACACTAGGTGACACTTTCACAGCACTTCATGCATCTTGCTCTTCAACACGTCACTGGTGCACATCTGCATGACATGGCTGTGAGGCCTAATGCAGCAAACTGGCCACCTTTGGCCAATGTGTGTCCACCTGCCACATGGCCTAGGCATGTCATACTGTACTGTTATGTACCCGAAGCATGTCTGTATTTCCACATCATATCACACAACAATCAGTGTGCTGTCTGGTTGCCTGACAGGCATTGTGCACTTGTAAGACCAACGTAATATTAGCAAAGTTGAACAAGTCTGCTATGCATGCACGGGCATCCACATCTTCACTGCAAGGTGTTCCTACAAACACTGTATATCAGGCTGTCAATCTCAAGGGTGTGGCAGCATGACCTTTCATTTGCAGGATCTGCTGCTGAGGTTTGGGGAGTGTCCCCACCCCTCTACTCCTATGACACACAAACACAACATGTGTCAGATGTGACTGCATTTCAAACCTTGCTGCCATGGTGTTTTCAACAGCAGTTATGACATATGGCAATGACCATTATGCCAACATGCACAGCTCACATCCTGCATCCTACACCCACATCACACCTGCATGTGTGCATCTCCTTACCAGACACATCACCAAACAGACACCTCAGAACATCCTGTCTCTGGTATGCACAGTACACATACTACTGCATGCACTACTCTCTCACTGGTCAAACACCAGAGGCAAAACACAAAATCACACCTCTTAATTAGAGGTGATTACATTGTGAGACATATTGTTGTCTATGTCAAGTGGCTACATATGGGACAGGTCACAGATAGCAGTTTGTGGTGTGAAACAATAGGCCTTACTACACATTTCTGAAAATAAAGGGATGTCGGTGAACATAATGTTGACATCCTAGTTCCTGCAGGTGTCTACAACTAAGGACATACATCACCAGCCTGTATGCAGACACATAACTGTTCTTAGCCATGCTGTGTCTCTTGCAAGTATGCACATACCTTTCAGCTGCAGCTGGCACTCACCTGGGATGAATACACGTAAATTGATAGAAGTCAATAATTGCCTTAGCATGTGATGCCATTGTCAGGATATCTACTACATGTCTGTCTGGGATGCCTTGCTCAACAGACATTAATACTTCACCAGTGATGTTGCTCATCTCTCACCCCTGAGATGTGGAGTAATGGCCATGGCTACTGACACCCCCATAATACACTGTTCAGGGAAAAGTTGGCTTATCATTTGTTTTTCACTTACCCAGTGAGGTAGGGGGGTGGCAAGCCCCACTGGGGCTCTCGCTTCTGGATCCAAGCGCCTGGGTATCAATGCTCCACCCACTCCAGGGACAGTGTCAGGTTGGGAGTTTGACTGGGGTGGTATACCTGTCAAAGAGTAATGCAGGTGTCCTAAGGTGAGCTCAGGGAGGAGACAAACCTCCTGTGGAGCAGAAGGGCAAAAGCTTGCTTGATCTTGATTTTCAGTATGAATACAGACCATGAAAGCAGGGCCTCGCAATCCTTCTGGCTTTTTGGGTTTTAAGCAGGAGGTGACAGAAAAGTTACAACAGGGTAACTGGCTTGTGGCAGCCAAACATTCATAGTGACATTGCTTTTTGATCCTTCAGTGCTGGCTCTTCCTATCATTGTGAAGCAGAATTTACCAAGTGTTGGATTGTTCACCCACTAATAGGGAATGTGCTCCTCGCTGAGAGGGGAAAAGAAATGTGCTCACTGGCCTGTGATAGCATGGCGTCCAGGAACTGGTGGAGTACCCTGGATGCTAGCACATACAGGTGCAGAAGACCTGCATCAGCCTCTTAGCATTATCTCAGTTAAAATTCCCAAGTCTGTACTCCAATAATGCATAGTATTGGGGAAAATCAGAATGTAGGGTGTATGCATACTTTATAGAGCTCTGCTGTAGGTGCAGATTGTGTTATTGAGTAACTATGATGCATTGCACCTGCCTAAAATATAATTAAGACAATTTCATGGCCCTATTTTAGGTTAAATAAGGGTAAAAACTAATTAAATATAATTATTTTTTCAAAACTTGCTGAGTATGGCAGTTTGCCTTGCAAACATGCACAGGGAAGGTAAACAAAGGTTAGCATTTAGTAGACACACCTCCTGTAGGGGACACACTCAGCCAGGTGGTATGCTGCTCAAACATGTGTACCTAAGCCGAAATGAGCTTAAAAGTCAGTAGCCATTAAAAGTCAGTAGCCACCGCCCCAATGTCAGCTACCTCCTGTGCAACACTGCACTTGGAAATCTGTCTTCTTGCTTGCTCTTAGTTCTGCTCAGAGGGTTTCTGAGCTTCATGACCTTATGGCCCTTCCTCCTTTAATGTTTTTTTTTTTTTTCACAGAGACAGGGTGTCTCTTCATACTAATTCTTCTTTTATGCTCAAGGTTGTTAATGAGTTGTCCTTAAATCAAGCAGTACAACTACCTTCCTTTTTTTCCTTCTCCACAGTCTGCTAGTGACAAAGTCGTGCATGCACTGGATTTGCACAGACAGCTCGAATATTGTTTGAATAAAACTTAGGCCATTCATAAGTCTGACCAGCTTTTTGTTTCTTTTCATCCCAGGACTTTGGGTTTAGCTGTTTACAAGCTGTGGATATCTGCAGCCATTCCCTTTTGTTATTCTTTTCATGGTAAGTGTCTGTCTACTTCAGTTAGAGCTCATTCTACTATGGCTGTTGCCTCTTCTGGTGCTTTCTTCAAGGATTTGTACACCAATCCTATCCTCAAAGCTGCTATGTGGTCCTCAGTGCATTCCTTTGCTAAGCATTATAAATTGGATATGTTTTCTAGGGCCAGAGCAGGTTTTGCTAGGGCCATCCTGCATGGGTTTGTTGAGGGCTCTTCCCAGCCTTACACCTCCCACTCTTTTTCTTGAGCTTTTGTACAGTTCCTAAAGTGAGGAATACTGCAACAGTGGTATAGAATGACATAGTATGACTGTGTAAAATGTTGCCATATAAGTAGATTTCCTTCTCTTCACAGTTTTGGTATTCAGTCCCTCCCCCATTACCCTTTTTTATGCTTGATTTGGTTACCCTCCTGGCAACGAGTCCCCCTTTTCAACTGCATTTTCTCCCTTTGGGTGTGCAAGGCCTCTTTTCGTCCTTTGTAAACCTTTCTCTACCTACGCAATTTAGTTCTGAGTAAATGCATCTGTACATCATCTTTATGCACTATGACCTGTGTGGAGAACATATGTGTGATGTACAGCACATATGAGATCTAAAGGCATTGTGTACTGACCAAGCGTTAGGTTGCCATGGACAGGAGATCCCTTCTGTCTTGGATACTGCAACAGTGAAGAGATGTCTTAGCTAACCACCCAATATATTATATCATGAGAGAAATTCAAATTCCACTGCAAGGATATTTTCTTTCTTTATTTTTTTTTTTTTGAAAAAGATTTATTAGATTTTAACTAAATAAATCAGTCATGATGATAATTGTATTTAGAAATTTGTTAGGATAAAGAAAGAACAATATGAACAAGAACAAAAAAGAACAACTATTTACAAGAGTGTCTACTAACAATGAAGAATCTCAAAAAATCCTATACATTACTGTCTGTTAGAAGATATTAAAAATTATTTTTATCCTCTTCATCTGGAGGTCTGTTATTAATGTGAGTAAAATAGTTCCAAAAATTGTTATTGCAACTTTTTCTTTCCTCACCACTCTATATAATTTGGATAAGAGACCCTCTCCCAGTGTGTTTTGTTGTATTAATATTAAAAATGAAATTAATTTGGGGTTAAGATCTGTTACCCTTGGTTGCATTAACTTAATTTTACCTTCTACGTATTATTTGCAAGATTGCACATCCAACTACATATCTTTGCTTAAATCATATTTACTTATGATATAATCAACAGCATGCAATTTCTATTATTCATTAATTGAAACCAATATATCATATTTTCTTTAAATGTAATTGTTGTATCTAACTTTGAAGTGAAAATATTATTCTGAGTGTATGCTATGGGAAAAAAGAAGAAAAATCCATGTCTTATATAGTGGATTTCTATAAATTAAGTTTAGTATAGTAGAAATAAAATAAAGTCAGTTGTCTGGTGACTCCTTTCTGAAAAGTAATCTTTTATCAAGAAATGTAAACTATTGTGTGGTATAAGAGTATCATTAGAATTGATTTTATGTTTAAATTTTATGAAAAGACATCCTAGAAACTCTTTCCACCTGGCTATGTAAATATTATTCATCCAAAGAGATATTATTTTTATAATTGATGATAACGAATATTATTCTATATCTGGTAGTCCAATCTCTCCTTCTGTACAGTCTCTTATATGATGATTTAAGACATTTCTTGGTTTGTTGAGGAACCAAATATATTTCCAAATTAATGTGTTACATTCTTTAATATATGTTTTAGATGGAGGTAAATATAATGACTGAATAGCATATAAGATTTTTGATAAAATAATAATTTTGATTATAGATAGCCTCTCTTCCATTATGTAGAAAAATTGTTCCATTTATTTATTAGATTCTCTATACTGATTATGCTGTTAGTATAAGTGTAATTTATTATATTATTAATGTTATTATAATTATCCCTAAATACTTCATTTTTCTCTCTTTGACAATGTATTTAGTAACTCTATCATTTATGCTATAAATATTGGCATTTATGGATAATATTTTTGTTTTGTTAACATTAAAGAAGTGACCAGATTTTTGGAACACATCCAGTGCCTTAAAAATAATAGAAAGGGAACTATCACTGTAATTCAATGTCAGAAGAATGACATCAACAAATATTTGGATTTTAGAAACCAAATTCACATTTATGATAGTGCCTTTTATGTCTAAATTTGACCTAATAAAATTAACAAAAGGTCCCATAATAAGAGTGAAAAGCAGGGGTGAAAGATGAAATCCTTCTTTAGTTCCCTTCAAAATATGTATTGAATCAGAAGTAAAAGTACCTATTTTAACTAATGCAAAACAATTGTCATAAAGTAGATTTATAAGGTGTGTAAAATTACTTGAAAAATTACATTCTTCTAAGACTAACAAAAGATATTTTCAATTCACAGTGACAAAAGTATTATTAATGTCTAGACTCATTAATGTTGGATTTTGTTTTGTTTTGTTCACACAGTCAATTACTGTGATTATTCTTTTGATATTACCATATTTCTATTTAGAATAAAGCCAGTTTGATCTTTGTGAGGCTGCCAGCCCAGCTAGCTAGAATTTTGTAAATAATTCTATGTAATTTGTGAATATTAATATTATTCATATGCTTGTCTTACAAATGTAAGAAAACTATATGTATATTAAACTACTGGTACAGAAGTTTGTGTTGAACTGTATGTTCTGTACTGATCTTCAAGAATGTAACCACAGTGTACCCTACTGGAAAAGAACAGAAATGTATATAAACTATATGCTTATGCAAATGTATGTTTTGATGGTAGAGGCTGGAACATATAGAGTTAATTTGCAAACCCTCAAAATAAGTGAAGAGTTTTATGATTGTGTTTATCTCAGCAAGAAGACAGGATGTCTACAGCTAGAAGTTCTTTCTATTGTCCGGAAACAGAAATAATTACAAGTTTCAAATGTAAAAGTGTTTAACTGTTTTACGACTTTCAGTTCTATGCAAACTTCTGAGAGATAAGTATTTTTCACAGAGAAATGTTACATTTTGTTAGTATCTGTTAGCCTGGGAACTGAAGGCAAGTGACAAAGAATGACACAGCAGTAATGTGATGTTATTAATTTAAGAACTATCTCTCAAAGTCTGTGCATTTTGTATTTGACTTTGGACCTAAAAACATCCTCTCATCAGCACTTGTACTAGATTATAGCAATCTCTGTTAGAGATAGATAGGAATATAATAAGATTAGTTTAGATGTTTTCTGTATTTATGTGGGACTGTCCTACAATGTTGTTTTAAAATAATTCCTGTGATTCTGAACTCTCTTGTCACTCTGCTGAGTTATTGAGCATTGTCTTGTTCTTTTATTATTTATTATTAAATATATTTAAACTGTTGAATTGTGGCTTGTTTGTTTAGAGATATTTAAGCTCTTGGAGTACTTACATGTTTATTTGGTGACACTGTATAGGACACTTCAATAGCCTTGCTGTTGGTCACACTTACCATTTGGATAATAGTAACATCACACAGTAGGATTGTTCACCCTTTGGGAAGGGCCTTATAGTAGCTGATAAAGAGCTAGTTGGTAGCAGTGATAACTAACTTTTAGTCTGGATAGAGGGGGGAATAGCTAGTAAACTTTCCCAGGAGAGTGTGTGTGTGTGTGTGTGTGTGTGTGTGTGTGTGTGTGTGTGCGTGCGTGTGTGTGCGTGTGTGTGTGCGCATGTGTGTGTGTTTGTGTATGTGTGTGTCTGTGTTTAAATTAAATCTCAAAGTGTGTGTGTGTCAGCTATTTGGGCAGGGACATGAAGCACTGTTTGGGCATAGGGGGTGCTGGAGGTTTTGGCTTGATCACTCAGCTGAGATCTTAACCCTAAAACTGTGCCAATGGGGAGTCTTATTGGAGAGCTGGAGAAACAGGGAGAAACCAGCCCTAGACTGATTGTGATCTCTGTGTGCTCTTAAGGGAAATTGTACTTTACTGTGTGTGTACTTGTCTTCCTCACAATGTGTACATCCCTTACTGGTGCTAGTGGTGAGGATTGAAGCTCCTTGATTACTGGGCCAGTGCATGGGCATCACAATCCTCATTAATCATGGAAGGTAGAATATATTTTAATCTATTACCATGAATTACCATGAATAACTTATAGTCTACATTTAAAAGAGAAATTGGCATGTACGAAGAGCATTCAATTGGATCTTTGTTAGTTTTCATAATTCTGGAGGTAAGAGTATATTTCCAGGTGGGCAGAACTTTTGTTAAGTTTTTAACTATAGAAAAAAACTTTGTGTAATATGTTTAAGGCTTTTTTACATAATAACTTGTAGAGTACTGGTAGAATACTATTATTACCCGGTGCTTTGTTAGGTTTTAATTTGTTAATTTGAGTTTGTATTTTAGACATTGAGACAAGTTTCTCAGTTAATTTCACTGGTCATCAGATAATTTATTTTTTATATTTTTTATAAATGTTTTGATTATCCCTTCTGAGTCTGTTATTACATTATATTGATTGATTTTATTATAATAATTTTTAAATTCTTTTAAAATATCTTCTATTTCTATCAAGTTTCCCAGTCTCTTATGTGAATAAATCTCCTTTATATTGTTAGACTTACTAAGTAGTTTGTTCTGTTAACTTATGCATAGATTTTGGGTTAATAGAGAAATTAGTTATCTTAAACTTTTCTAGATCAATCCTAGTTTTATGATTTAAAAATTCCAAATTCTTATTATGCAGATTATTAACCTCTTCTGTTATTATTGTTACCTGTCTGATTTTCAAGTTTTAATTTGTCAATTTTGTCTTGTATATTGTACAGTTCTTTGTCCCATTGTTTTTCTTTATTGATAGCCAATTGATGATGCTACCAAAAAGATATGCTTTTAGTGCATCCCAGAGATAGATTTATGAAATATCTCCTGTATTGTTAATTTCTATAAAAGAAAGAATTTCTTTAATAAAAATTCCTTAAAATCCTTTAAGCAAGTTATATATGCTTGTATCCTCCTGATCTTAATGTTATTATTAGATTTTAAAAACAGCTCTAAAGTGATTGCATTGTGATCTGAAAGTGGGCAGGATACCAATTTAACTTTGCCTAGTTTGCCTGTCAAGTCATGGGAGACATATACTCTATCAATTTTGGATTGTGTTCTTTATGTGACTAATAAGTAAAGAAACGTGATTCTGGATCTGAGAAATTATGTATGTCCCTAAGGTGAAATAGTTCAATGAACTCTAACAGTGCCTTTGCTGATGCCTGTATTTTCCATTTTCTGTTGTATTAGTATCCTTTGGTGACAATATACAATTAAAATCTCCTGCTAGTAAGATGCTGCCTTTTGAAATTTTAAGTACTTTTTCTAGAAGTTGTTCATCTGTTTAATTCTTATTCCAGGAATCGAGTATACGTTCAAGGTTAATATTCTCTTATTATATTCTAGGGTAACAGAACAAAGCATATCTTTATCATTCACATATATGTCAATGATTTTAGGCATAGGCAAAGACGTTTTTTCCATAATGTAGCAACTCCTCTTTTTTTGTATTATATTGTGAACTATACAATACAGAGTAATACTTAGTATTACATCTGTCTTTGTCTTCAGTTAATAGGTGTGTTTCTTGTAAAAATATAACTTCAGAGTTAAATAACTTCAAATATTTGTTTAGACTACCCCTCTTGCAACCATTGTTCAATCCATTAACATTTATGGAGATACAATTAATAAATGTCATTTGTCATAAATGTCAACAGTGTGGATGTAACTCTCTTAAAATTAACAATATGGACCAGGTATAACATCTCTCCTTTGTTAAAGAACTGTTTATTAATAGTCAAACTGACATTAATACTTAAAAGTTTAATTAGATACATAATAATTGTTATTGTAGACTCCCCAAAAACTTTCAAAAAACTTTTAATGTAATTAAACACTTACTTTTAAAATCCTTCAAATCCCTCATGGAGTCTAACACTCTCTGCTTGAATAGTCGAACTATCCAAGCAAACCCATCCATCTACTATTCTAAAAATCCCAACCCCTCTGCTTCAATTAAACAAAATTGTCATTAACAGCAAAGTGAACCCAAGTCTGTATCCTTTAAAACCGGTATTTATGTATGAAAACTAAGAGTCATATTATATGTTCCTATTTTTTTATGTTCATTAAAACACTAAGAGATAAATAAAATTTCTTATTATTGTTCAGTAAATATATACAATCGTGAATCTCATCTACTGTCATCCTGAAAATGTGAGAGAAATGGCTGTACTGCAGATAAAGATTCCTATTATGTGCCTCACAAAAAAAAAATCTATTTCCTTTCTGAATCATCTATATTCATTCAGTGAAAATGTAATAATAATAGATAAACAGATGTCATGAAACATTTAAACAATAATGTATTGCTATTTCTGCTCAGCAGTTTGCTATAATAAACTAACACATCCTATGTCATCCTTATTAAACATAAGGTTTGTTTCTTTCATTGTTTTGTAAATGATAACTTCAAGTTTAATGGTAACATACTTATGACATTAACATTAAGCTTCCAATAAAAAGGTTGTCAATGTCACATATATGTTCAGTTTCACTTCATAATCTTGAAATGCTGAAATACTGAATTTCAGCATTCTGAGACCATGAAGCCGAACCATTCACAATACCGAAACCCACAATCACAAATATGCATACAGCATACACCACATAACACACACACCATTCCACCCACAGCGCACAAATCACACAACCCTACACTACATATAAGCAGGGAGGCAAGCCCACCTGCACTCCCACATCCTCCCTACTTATATATACCAACTCCGAGATCACACATAATAAACAAAATTAAAACTCACACCATGGCATTCTCCAGTCGCTCACACACAAATACACATCACACATACACAAACACCAACAAATACAACAATCACACTCATACTTACACCTCCCTACCCTTACCCACACATACAATGTACAAAAACACACAAAACACTCACTCACCTGCAATTTCAGACACCATACCAGACAAACTCTACATGCAATATACTGGAAATGCATAAACACGGATTGAAATTTGATCTTATGCACTTTTGGCATTCAGCATTTTTGACTTTATGGCCTCAGAATGCTAAAATTCGGTATTTCAGCATTTTAAGATTATGAAGTGAAACCATATGTTCACATCATTATTAATGTAATGCTTCTGTAAAACATCGTAATGTGTACATTCAAATATAATCTTCAAGAAATGTATTCAAGAATATGTCATAGTACATGCAGCATTATTTTGTTTTCCTTATTAAATTGTAAAGAGCAACACTCCTGACAGATCTTAATGTAAATATAACATTCACCAAATATTTAGTTTACATGCTTTGCATACCTTTCATATTGTTTGTCTTAAGAACAAACTCTATTGCTTCATATAACAGAAATGGTGTCCATATGCTTATTTTTCATTCAAAAAAGATATCAAAGCTAATCATCTAGAAAGAGAAAAAAAATGTTGTAACCTACTATAGCATAGTGAATTATATTATTAAGCTATGATGTCTTAACAGTACAATATAACTTAGATTTTTTTTTTTTTATAATTTGTTAACTGGGAAAGTCCAACTTAGAACAAAGCCAATTTTCAGCGGATGCCTGGGGAGAAACGCTCCAGATGTATGTCTTTGCAACATGGGAGGAAATCGGAGGCCCTGGAGGAAACCCACACAAATTCAAGGAGGACATGCAGACTCCACACAGAAGGAACACCAGCTGAGAATCAAACCGAAGAACCTCTTGCTGTGAGGTGACAACACTACCATTGCATCACTGTGCCGTCCATTTTTAATATTTTAATTTAAGCTAGTCAGACATCAGAGTTTAAGTGTCTTATTGTATTCCCCATTCACAATCGTATGGTTTCAATGACTTTGTTCAACTGAGAACTTAGTGATGTTTGAGCTAATGCATTATTCATAGGTTCCACCTATTATTTAAATTAGCCTTCTAAAGCTGTACACCAATCAAAATCATAAGCTGTTCACAATCCTGCTTCTCTATATCGGTGGGAAACTTTACACAGCTCAAGCTGTTTACCAGAGAAAGTTTCAAATGTTTAAGTAAGATGAGAAAGATCAAGCACTAGAGAAAAAAAAAACTTTACTTCTACTTTTTACAAATATATCTTGTAACCAGACAGCATGTTTCTCTAATTCTCTGTACAAAGAGAAATGATTTTAAATCTATTCCAAACATCACAACCCTTCATTTGAGAACTATAACATGAAATATATCCAAAGAGAATGGAATTATCCACCTCCCCCCAAAACAAACACATCACAATTCATCTGGTAAGGCAAAACAGCTACACATTATCAAAGCCCATGCACTAATAAGATAAACAACTTTCAGGGTATACTATTAGTAATGGCAAAACAACTTCTCAAATGTTACACTGAATTACAGTCAGGCAGGGCCACATCTACATTAATAAAATATGTGTGTCTATTTATTCCCTTGTAAGGCATTTTTTTACTGTTAATGCTTTTAAAACATGAACTGTCATTTGAAACACAAGCCTCTTTTTAATAAATACATTGCCATTTATGGGAATAAGACAACTTAGACACTTAGATATGTAAACCAATGTAATCAAACTCACTGCAACAGCAAGTGACACATATACACAAAGCATGCATTAGCTTAATGGTAACCAACTACAAATGCAATGCCATAGTGTAAATTTTGGTATGCGGCTATATGATTCTTTTAAATAAGGATTGATACTAAAAAGACCTAATAGTATTTTATTATAACATATCAAGAAAGTATTGGTTGTTTATAAAATAGGCAAGTGTAACATAAAAAGATTAGGTTACCTCGTAACAGACTTCTTGTTGATTTTCTAACTTTTGTTTATGTTATAGATGAGTATGAGATCTTTCCAGTATTATTTTAAAAGAAAATATGAAGATAAAGAATAGACATATTTATATAAGGAGAAAAGTAAGTTTTAGCATTGTATTTTCTTTATATATAAAGAAACCAGGCATTTGTTTCTTAATTTCTTCTTCTTTTCATTTATCTTCCATCCTTTTTTCTCTGCTTGGCTCTTCAAGGAAATAATGGAGCAATCCATATCATCTGTTTGTTCGAGCATTTTATTAGTTTTTAGATATGACAATGCAGGGTCCATATCTTCAAAGAATTTAGTTTCATCTGAAAGGAAAATCATTAATCTGAGAACAAATAGTAGATGTACTTTTATTTGTTTTTTTTTTTTCTTAAGTTCTCTAATCAGAGGAAGAAATTGTTTTTTTTCTTGAATATTACTGCTGTAGAAAAGTCACTGTCAAAATGAATGTTGCATCCATCTATTTTGAGTGGTAATTTAGCCCAGGCAGTCTTAAGAACAAGTTATTTATCTTGATAGAAAAAAGTTGACATTAATAGACCTCAGAGAAGTGTTGTTTTTAGATGCAGGGGTAACCAAGGATCTCTCTATTACGAATGAGAGTGCTTCTGATAAGTGTAAAATTTTTGGGAGCCAGGAAGATAAAAAAACAATTGTATTATTACCTTCATTTCTTTCAGGTAATCCCAATATATGGATGTTATTCCTGCAATCTCTGTTTTCAAGGTCATCTGTTTTGGCTAAGAAAAGAGTATTTTGCTTTAACAGGAACTCAATACTGTTTTCACCCTCATTCTAAGTCAGTTAAAGAATCCTTGATGCCTGATATCTGGGTATTCTGCAACTGCAGAGCTTCATTGATTTGATGCGTTTGTTTAGAACAGTTCTGTTTAAAATCCTCAATTTTGGTGTCTAATTCATCTGTGTTAAGTGATAATTCTTGAATGGTAGTACTGAATTAATCTCTTTTTTAAGTACAGAATACTGTGAAGTTACCTTTGTATGACTCATTATAAGGCTGGATACAGTGATGAATATTTCCCACAAAGAAATTGACAGGAAAATAATGGAATATATAAAAACATTCTTTGATACAATCCTCAAGGACTCTAAGATTTATCAAAATTCACTTAATCAAGCTGTTTAGAATTGTTTATAAATATAATTTCCTGTCAGAAATATATGCAGAAGCAGAGCAGGAGAAAAGTGGCACTACCCTCATCTCATTCTGGCCACATCCCCAAAAGGCACAAACACCAGGCATAGTAACACTCTCATGACCCCTATAACCAGTACCAGGCACCATCATTCACAATCTACAGTACCATAACAATGAGTAGTAATGCCCAAAGCAATACACTTAACAACAATGCTGAAACAGGACAGTCTGTCTCCGACCAGATCTTCACCAAGACTTTATCCCATTTTGTTCTGTATACATAAAAATGACTGTGCAATTAAATCTTATAGCCCTGTAGACTGCAGCAGTATCACTCATGTATCCAGCCATATGAGGCAACCTGTCACTACTTAGCACACCTGGTCACTAGTATAGGCAGCCAACAGACACTTTAGGAAAATGAAGATCTGGCAAAATGGAAAAACTAATGAACTCATCAGATGCTCTGCTGGGTCTGCAACTAGAGTAAACTGGCTGCCAGGTAATATTCCCACAGTTGATACTAAGGAACACAACCCTAAGCAGCTGTGGACAGCCTCAGGGACAAAAAAAATCTGTATGTGAAGAAAATCTGATGTAACTTTTCTTCTCCCAAAGTTTTAACAATTGGGAGATAAGAATGTTGTTGTATTTCTTTTGGCTTTTCCCAGTTAGGGGTCGCCACAGTGGAACTCTGGTCTGCTAATTATTAGCAGTCGATTTTTACAGTGCTGAGGTACCACCCTGATGCCCAACCTTCAACAAAGGCATGCCCATTCACACATGTCTTTTGAATGCCACTCGACCGCGGGGAGGACATTCAGACTCCACACAGAAGGCTCTCCAGCTGAGAATCAAATGGGAGAACCTCTTGCTGTGAGGTGACAATGCTACCACTGCACCGCCACTGCTTAATTGGGAGATAAGAATAACAATATAAAATAACAATGTAAAAAAAAGGGGGAGCATGTGGACAAAGCTCCCACAGAACATTACTGTTCAAAATGTACTTGATTCCATCTAGTTTTGGTCATATAATTCTATGTTTTGGATTCTGAAACATTGTTACATCCATTTGTCATTTACACTATTGTAGATTGTAATCATAGGTTCATAGGATGATACTAGGCTATTGGCCCAGAGGCCCTTATAAGCCTAGCTAAGAATTTCACCCATGTTCCCACAAAGTCAACACCTGTTTCCTCTGTCTGGTAGGGACACAGGTGAGATCCCAGGGGTGTATTTTTTGTTTCCCATCCAGTCATCCAAATTCCTCTTAAAGAGGGCTAGAGAGGTACTCTGCTTGACATGGAGAGGAAGTCTATTCCACAAATGGGGGAATCTTTGGGACACAAATCTATCCCACCAGCAAATTCTATTAATGTCACAGACCAGGTTGAGACCTTGCTTGCAGGTTGCATAAGTAGAGTTTGAGTTACGGATATGCAGCAACTGCATCAAGGCTGGGTCTGAGATGGCCTTGTATGCCAGATACAGGTCACCTCTGAGCAGTCTGTATGACACTGAGTAGAAGGGCAGGGTTTTTAGCCTATCTGTATAGGATAGGTATTTGAGACCCTGGATTGTCCTGGTCAGGAACCTCTGTGGTCTCTCCAGTTACTGCATGTGCTTGGCAAGGTACATGCCAAAGGGGACATTGTACTTGATAATGGGTCTGATAAGGGAGGAGTATAGGGATGTTATGACCTCCTTGTTCCTGGATAAAATACCCTTACTTATGAGGTGGGAAATGTAGAAAGCCTTCTGTACAACAGAGGCAACGTCAGGTTGCTATCAACCTAGGTGCCCAAGTCCCTCATGACTGATTGCGTGCTTAGTATGTTGTTATTAATGTGATGAGTAGTGGGGATGCCATTTTCCCCAAAGGGATAATGATGCATTTCTTGGCATTCAGTTTGAGGCCATGCTTCTGGCACCAGTCATTAGTTTGGGTAAGGCCCTCTTGCAGGATGTTCACATCACTAGGAGAATTTAAGACAGTGCCCAGCATGCCGTCATCTGCAAACTTGGTCAGCCACAGACCACTAGTTTTGATTTGCACCTCAGAAAAGTATATCCTAAACAGTAGAGGCTCCAAGACTGATCCTTGGGATACACTGTTCATTATGGGTATACTACTAGAGGTGGCTTCCCCTATTTTGACTGAATGGGTTCTATCAGTGAGGCAGTTAGCTACCCATCTGGTAGCACACAGGTTGATGTCTAGCTGGGAGAGTTTATCTATTATGCCTGAGTGGGGAATAGTGCTGAATGCTTTGGCGAGATCAAGGTAGGCAGTGTGCAGCATCTTCTCCTCATCCATGCTGTGGTGACTGTTATGAAGAAGTTAACCAAGTTTAACAGGCATGATCTCCCTTTGGTAAAACCAAACTGTGCAGGGTCAAGTGTTTGGAGACTGCCAATGTCCTTGTTTATAAGGTCCATGATAATGCATTCCATGTCCTTGCAGATCAGGCTAGTTAGGCTGATGGGCCTATTATTGCCTGGGTCAATGGATGCTCCACCTTTGTGTAGAGGGATGACAGTGGATGGCATCCATTCAGCTGAGACAAAGCCGGTGCACATGATTTAGTTGAATAGGGTGCCTAATGGAGCTAAGAGCTCATGCATGAGTTCATGTACGATACAGCCAGGGATGTTGTCAGATCCCATGGAGATTGAATTGTTTTTCCTTTGAGAGGACATTAAAGACCTGTTCCCTGGTGATGAGGGGAAGGGGGCAGGTGCTGGGGATGCCCTGGTTTACTGATGAGAGTGGACAGAGGGGTGAAGTTTTCACTAAACCTGTCTGCAAGCAGGTTGGCTATATCTACGGTGTTTGTGTATGTGGTGTTATTGAACACCAGTTCAGTGCAGATTTGGGTGTTACCTTTGAGATTTCGGACATATGTGAAGAAGGCCTTGTGATTGTTTTTAGTGGATGTGGCCAGTTTGGACTCAAAGTTAGGCTTAGAGAATTTCACCAGTGACCTTATTTGCTTGTTCATGCAAAGGAGAGATTGCTTCTAACTTGCCACCTGCTCTTTCCTGGTCCTAGACAGCATTTTTTCCTTTTATTTTAGAGTTTGTTTATTGCTGCTGTCCACCAGACAGGTTCACTCTTCCATGAGGAAGATGATTTGGTCCTGTCAGGTATTGCTGAAACCATACAGCTATGTAGGTGCTCATATAGCTTTTTGGTGTAGGCTTGGACATTAATGCTAGCTCCAACTGAAGGGAAGGTGGCTGTAAAGCTGCTTATATCTGCTCTCAGGAGATTGTAGTCAGCTTTGGAAAAGTTTTTTTTTTTTATGACCCTGATTGGGGGGGGGGGGATGTCAAGGAAGATGGTGACTTTGAAAGTGATTGCTTTATGGTCGGATCTTACCAAGAAAAATGTCACTGCAGGGGTGCTACAGTGGCTACTCATGTTGGTTAGGACCAGGTCCAGGATATTTTCACCTCTTGTAGGGGTGTCATCCAGCTGATCCAATGCATTGGCATTGACAAAGATGAGGAATTTTTGGGCATTCATGTTTGGGCTAGAATAGGTCTTCCACTCTATGGTTGGGTAGTTAAAGTCACCCAGGATCAAGGTAGAGGATTGAATCTTGATGGATTCAAATAAGTCCAGATAGGTGGAGTGGGTGTCCTGAGTCATGGTTGGGGTCTGTAGCTAGCTATGATTTGAACAGGTGTTTTGTCAACAGTTAACTGCACCTGGAGTGTTTCCTGTGCATCATACTGATTGACCAGTCTGGAGGTGTGTATGTCTTTCATAAATATTGAAACTCCACCTCCTTTGGCTTTGTAGCCCTCCATTTGGGGTATGAACGTATGGTAGGATGAGTAACCTTGTAAGACTGGGGAGTTCTCCGCAGCTTTGAATCAGGTTTCAGTGATCACACAAATATCAGCATCTTCCAGAGCAATGAATGCCTGCAATGAGTTCAGTTTCATGCTAAGACTCCTAGCGTTTAGCAGGATGACCTTTACACCTTTACATTTTGTTTAGAAATGCTCCTTAGCTGATAAAGTATACAACTGTTTCTCTCATCTTTTAATGTTTTTATTGCTACATATTAAGCAATGTTTCCAACTAATAGCCATTTACTTCTAAGACAAAGGTTTGCCATCTCCTGACAGACAAATGGAGCAGCAGGTATAAGCCATTATCAGTCAAAAGCACAACTGCAGTAATGGATACCATCTTAGTTCCTCACAGTAAAATCAGGCAGTCCTCTGTTTAACCTCTCCTCTAATGCTAAACACACTCATCTGTTTCCTTCCTACTGCTATACGGGATTTTGGATTCTTTTGATCATGAATGCAGGATGTGATGATGTAGTTTACTATTATTAGGTAGGATAAATTGGAGTGTGACTGTTCTGCAAAAAGTCACAGTGTTGACTAGCAACATCAAGGGCTCCTCACATCTGGACCCAGATAATGGAATTTTCTTGTGCACTAGCTCCATCTGCCTTGCCTTATTTCCCTGAATTCATTTACACTTTCTCAGGTAACTCCTTAGAATAAAGTTGCCCTTTTAGGTTTATCTAAATTATGTAAAAATAAAGTTGTCCTTACATGTTTGTCCAGATTGTAGAAATATTAAATCAAACACAAAATTGCTATGATGAGGTAATCATTTCCATAATATATTATAATAAAAAAGTCTGACCTGAATATTTTAAAATATTAAATATTATTTTTTGTTAGTCTTTCCAACTATCTAGCTACCTGCCACTCTATCCTACCTACCATCTGTCTCTATCAAATAGCTTTGACCAAGGCGGTGTTGTTTAATCTCTTCCGGGAATCCTGATGAAATCACAGGATAAAACACCTTGCTTATTTTCCCACAACCTGTTTACTGGTATCTGTTGCTGCTCTTGTATTTTCTTTTTCAGCTAAACCTAATATACCTTATTATAATTAGGAAAAGTGTTTAAAAGTACAACAGTGCTACTCAACCTATGATTGCATACTACCCACATTTCCAGATAATTTTACTGGTAGTACTCAGAACTTAAAATTAAAGATTTTATTTCTGTCTATAGATTCTAAACTAGTGTTAATGACTGTAGCATTGCACTGATGAGGCAATACATATTTTGCCATGGTTTTTAAAAGTCATTTTAAATTTTAATGTTTTGACTTGTGAAAGGGTGTATATTAATACTTGTCTTGAGGTTAGTCAAGTGAATCCACCATATGAAGATGGATTAATATGCCTGTGGTTAAGGGAGTCCTTATTTTAGACATACCTCATTCTCCATTCACTCCTGATGCATTCTTTGATGCATCCTTTTTTCCAGTTGGTCCAACTCATTCTCTGTCTTATTTATTTATTATATTTTATTTATTGACATTTGTTGACCGGGTGGGTCAAGCTGGGCTTTTGGCCCATTTTCAGTGATGACCCGAGGAGAAAAGCTCCAAGAATTACAGTAACAAAAAAGAAAAAAGTAACTGAATTATGCAGTGTCAATAAAAACATATTACAGATAAAGAGATTTAAAGCAGTTGAGTTATACAGTATTTATAACATTCAATACAGATTACATTAAAGCAGTTGAGTTTTACAGTATCTATAAAATTCAACACATAATTGTGAGCACATAGATTATATTATCTGGGCAGCCAAGAGATACCAAGAGAAAACAAAAAAAGAGAGAGAGAGAGTTATTTACATATTTACAGGTAAAAAGTTTGAACGATTTTCAGGAGTAACTAAGAATATGGAGAATAATTTAAGATTATAGGAATACCAGTTGTTGTATCTTTCGGCTTTTCCCGGTTAGGGGATGCCACAGCGGAACTCCAGTCCGCTAATGATTGGCAGTAGATTTTTATGTACCGAGTTGCCAGCCCTGACGTACAACCTTCAATGAAGGAATACCAGTAGTTCATTGATATTTATGTGTTAACAGACAAAGAAGGTCAGATTCACTATAAAGTGTCCCTAAAAGTAGTAGAGAGGAATTTAACACTACATAAAAGTAAATATGGAGGAAGTATGCAGTAGAAAAAAGTGTAATAATATGAGGTATAAGGTAGTTGATCTGGGTGAGCTGAGAGAGGAGAGGGAGCGATCAAGTTGGGGTGGTACAAGAGAAAATATTGGAGCTAAGTAGATGAAGTTTGAGTTTTTCTTTAAAGTGAGCAGGGTGGATAGTAGATCATATGTCTCTTGGAGGTTTGTTCCAAGTTTGGGCAATAGAGCATTTATATAAGAGTTTGCCAACAGCTTTTTTTGGTTGGAAGGTTTAAAGTAGTTGTTGGTTTGAGGTACGGAGGCAGAGTAGGCTTATACGTAGAGATGAAAGAAAAAAGAGCAGGACAAGATGATGGCTTGTAGAGTATAGAGTGTAGCATTTGCAATTATGTAGACAACAGTAAGTGAGAGAATTCTAGCCAGTTTAGGGGTGTAAGGGCTGTGCAGTGGTGTGTATTATGTGGAAAGTTTCTGATGAATCTTGCAATCTTGTGGTAAGTTTGCTGGAGTTTATTTAAGGTTGTGGTTTGAATGTTATTGAACAAGGGGGCAGCATAGAGAAGTAATGGGAGAAGATAAGCTTGTGCTAATGAGAGTCTAGAATTTGGAGTAAGAAATGTTTTATTATGATAGAGTAGGCCTAATTTTTGGTTAATCTTTTTTATGCAGTGGAGGTGGTGCTGGTTAAATTTGAGTTTAGTCTTAAATTTGAGTTCATCATCAATGATGACTCCAAGAATTTTAGAGTGAGCGTCTGGTTTTATAAGAGTGTTATTTGATGAACTGATTGAGAAGGATTTTTTGAGGTGGGACAGTGAGTGAGGGAGGAATAATAAGAGTTTTGTCTTTTTGGGGTTAAGGATATGTAGGTTATCTGTTAGCCATTGTTCAGTAGATAGGAAGATTTGCTGAGTAAGGGAATGAAGTTCTGTGATGTTGTCAGAGATAGAGATGAGGGTAGAATCATCAGCATATTGGATGAGGGAGGATAGTTTACAAGATGTATGGAGGTCATTGGTGAAGATACTGAACAGGAGGGGACCCATTATAGAGCCCTGAGGAACCCCTGTTGTAACGGGTAGGAAGGGAGAGGAAGAGGAGAGCCATTTGACAGATTGTTTTCTGCCAGACAAATAGCTTCAGAACCAGGTAATGGTAAAGGATGATAGGTTGAGGCTGGTGAGTTCGGATAGAAGAAGAGGATGGGAGACTGTGTTAAATGCTTTAGATAGGTCTAAGAGCAGACAAGAGATGAGTTTATTGTTGTCAAGGGCTGCAGCAATAGTGTGGGTAAAAGATAGGAGGGCAGTAGTTGTGCTGTGTCTGGGACAAAAACAGTGTTGGGTGGGGGTGAGAAGATTATGTTGGATTAGGTGTTTAAGAAGTTGAGCATGTATGCTTTTTTCAAGAATCTACTAATAAATATTCTAAACCACCAGCTCCCAGTCATAATTTCAAGAAATAAAATCATGACAGAAATTTTTAAGAGTTCTCTTATTTTCCCCTTTCCTTAAGGTATAGCAGCTTTGGACGTAGTATATTTGGGGGTCGGAGTGCAGAGGAGCACAGCCACGTTTATTAGTTACTTTTATAATCCCTGCTTTTGAAATTCCAGGTTGCTGCAATCAAGGTTCTTCAGATTTCACCAGGGAGCCTAACACCACCCTCTCTGTGGAACGATATATTCTGTAGTCAATTTTTAATAGACCATGTTTCTTTTCTCTCTAATCTTTTCTAGTTTATTTATTTATTCTGATATGTGCTCCTTTATATAATGCTGCATCCATAATATACTAAGCCTTACCTTTGTCTCTTCCACTGTTTATATGTCAGCTATCAGTGTCTTCCATTGCAACTTACTCTTCCATTTTACTTATAATTTTTGTACCATTGTACTGTGAAATACCTTATAATATAAGTTTTCTTTCTCTTCATATCTACTGGACAAGACCATACCTGTTACAAAGATATATCGGGTCTAGTATGCAAAGACCTTCAATTTCAAACAAGAAGAAAGTGCTGCCCTTCTGGGCCCTCTGCCTTGATTTTTTTGTTCATTGGTTGAGAGATATACGCAGGACACAGTAGTCCATTTAAAACGATAGCAGTGCTATGCCTAGAAGGAAGATGACTTTACCATCTCAGGTAATTTCTTCTGGTTATGTACTCTGGCATAGTGCTGCTGGCATATAACCCACTGTATTGCATTAAATTACTTAAACATTGTAATTGTAGTTTCAGACATTTTTCTTCCTCAGTGCTTTATTTCCCAGCATATATTGTTTTCTCTGGGTCCATCCTGCCAAACAACATAAACTTTCTGTTGTTTTTTTTTTTTTTTTTTTTTGCATGAAATGTGACACTTTTCTGTAATGGTTATACATACATTAAGCTAGTTGAGAGCTAGTTATTCAGTGTTTGGCCACACCACCTCCATCTTACAGCAATCTCCATATAGAATATAATGTCATGTTTGATAAATTTACTAAGCAGACCCATTCCTAATACTGAACTACTGGTAACTAACTTGTTTCCAACCAGTCCTCTATAAACTGGTGCCTTCTTTCTCTAGTCTTGCAGCAGATTATGTTTCCAGCTCATTAGTATGGCTCCCACTCATATACAGTTTAATTTCTTTGTTTCCTGTAACCACAGAGGTAAAGGCCCGGCTAAAGTCAGGCAGCTCCATGCCATACAGATTTTGGCCTTGACTGTGCCTCAGGTGAGTTAGAATGATTAGTGGACCAAACAAAGGAGAAGCTGGCCAAGGAAAAATGAAACTTAAGTGGTTTATAATGGTTTATCGAGAGCAGAGAATGGGTATCAGTGGAATCCTGGCACAGGAAGTCCAAACAAGGAAAGACCCAGGATTGTAGTTCTCATAGTTAGGACATGGGGAATATGATCCAACCAAAGAATGCCAGTGCTCTAGTTGTGGGGGGTGTGAGTTGCAGAAGCATGCACTCATGCACCGCCTAAAGTAGCAGACACTGTGCATTACTTTTTGGTCAGTGTGGGGGGATAGCAGCATTTAAAAATAATTTACCAAACACATAAGGGTAACGATGATGATTTTTGGATCTTGCTTTGCTCTGTTGATATCAGGACATGTTGGACACTGCATGAACAAATGCATCAATAAGGGATTGAGCTTGATGATTAGAAGGTTTAGGAAATGGGGGTGAAGCATTATTAAAAATAGCTTGCCAAAGTCTACACACACCATGTGTACTGGACGTGTTTCATTCATCTCTCAGGAAGCACATTAGGACAGGTTATTTGTTTATTTTATTGTATTTATTTAAAATTTGTTAAGTTGGGTAGGTTACTGGTCCAGCTCAACTATTTCTTATCCTAGGGTACAAAACATATGAGATATGTTAGGAGCTTAAAATAAAGTATTTACAAGCATCTGACAGAAACAAAAAGTGTTAGTCATTTACAAATGACTACATACAATATTTTGGGGGTGTAATTAAGACATTATAGATTATTCCTTGGGTTGAACAAAAACACAGTCCAAAGAGTTTTCATACTATAGTTTTGTAATACTGTTATTTTACCAAAAGTGATGTTATCAATAACAGAATGAGGGATTCAACATTGATCGTTAAAATAAGAGTGTGTATTGTCAAATATAGAGGAAGGGAAGCTTAGAGAAAGAGAGTATCATTCAAAGAGGAAGTGAGGTAGGGAAGACAGGAGAGGTTAAGTGTGGACTAGCATTATTTCCATAATACCATGTCTTGCCATTGTCTCTTCTGAGAAAAAATGGCATTCATGAAGTCCTCCTCTGTGCTTTAAAAAGCGTTTAGCATAATCATCCTCAAGTCAGAAATCAGAGGCAAGCAGGCCTGCAATTTCTTGTTTCATTTACAGAAATACTGCTACTAGGAGATGTCACATTTTGAGTATAATTTAAAAATGAAACTAACTGTAACAGCACTGATTAATTGATTTTTTCAGATTTATTATTGAGCCATACCAGAATCTTCAGGCAATGATTTTTGCAATAAATGAACTGAATAATAATCCTCAAATTCTACCAAACCTCACACTTGGATTTAAGATGTTTGATTCCTGCCTTTCAGAAGTCAGAGCTCTTGCTGGAGTCTTTTGGATGTTATCTGGGGTAGAGAAGGACATTCCCAATTATGAATGTCAGCATCGCCCTCCATTACATGGCATTGTTGGAGATTTCCAGTCAAATACTGCACTTCCCATAGCAAGAGTTTTGGGACTGTATGGATACCCACAGGTGCGAGATGTTAGAAAATGCAAATATAACTTGTTTCAGGTAGTTCTGGTGTGTTCTGTTTTTTAAAGTGGTATGCAAATGAGTTATGAATAATGATGTTTTAAAAATAATTTGCTTTAAATGCTTACATTTGATGCATACCCTTGGTTTCAGAAAAAGTCATAAGCAAAATTATAGATAGTAAAACAGAAATTTGACATAAGCACGTATTTTCTGTTAAAGTAGCAAGCAGAGATATACTTTGTCTACTCTTGGTTCTCTGCATAACTGTCAACTATCCAGATTTTCACAGAATGTTCAGATTTTTGTCTAATAATTTTGGTCTGTTCCTCACAAAATGTGTTGATTTCTGGTAAATAACTGAGGATTAAATGACAGAAATTTGAATTTCAGACTTAATATCATTTAAAAATGCATGCTAATATAAAGCCAGAGCTTATTAGAACAATAATGAAAACCCATTCCTGATTTTGAGCCTTTGTCCCCAGATTACTTTTGGCTTTGCCCAGACGTCTTGAACTAAGAGGTTGTGATGTATGGTTCTCTAAAAACATTGCACAGAAAGGCGTTCTTACATTTGATGCGGCTGACGGAACCCTTTCTTCTTATGTTGAGATCAGCCCATTAGCTTGATTACCTCTGAGTCCCCTTTCTTTGTCACTGTGTTATACCCCATTTCTCCATGCAGAATATTGGCATTATTCTGCATCCAATGCAAGTGTCCTATGTTATCACATCCATGAAAGTGGATTGTCTTTCTGGATCTGGCATCTTTTGTGAAACACCAACATTTCTTTTTCAGTTGCTGGGTTCATATATGGGATCAGTCATTTGGCAGAGCAATAACAAGTGAATTTCTGATTTTTCTTGCCTTATCTCCTTCTAGAAGCCCTGCATGTCATATTCAAAACAAGTATCCTGTAAGTGATGGAGCTCTTGGTCACAGATTGGAAAATATGTTTTCCCAGGATTCATCTCACTCCAACTCAAGAGCTTCATAATGCTCAATCCATATCCTTCACCTGCAACTACACGCTTAGTCTTAATGTCAGGTTAGTGGTGTTAGTGGTAGACTTAATTTCTTTGTATTCATTGCACAGCTATCATATGGGCAGCCACAATTTATATTTCCTTGTTACCTTTACTGACACTGCTAAATATTAAAAGACTTGAAATTACCTCTGAGTTGTGGCAAGCACAGTGTATTTTATCAGAAGTGTCAGAGAAATGTTGTATTTGCCTACATTTCTAAGACCATTTAAGTGTAGCTGTTTCACTATCATCAGTGAGCATCACTAAATGGGTAACTGTAATATGATGGCATTACTTAAGAGGAATTACGCAAGGCCGGTCATCATTTTACAACATTTTTTAGTAATGGCTTGCCTGTTCCCTTGTTTATACACATTCAATGCATTTGCTAGTCTCTCAGACATAGTGCCTCAGGAAAAGTTCAGCTTCTGATTTGTGGTACAGATTGGTATTCAACAGACTGATCACCACATAACATGTCTAATATTGAGGGCTATTCTTAAATTCCGTATGCTGCTGGGGGTTCAGAAGGAATACGTGATGAATTGCTTTTCACCCACAATAACATGACAAATTGTTTTCTTGTTTCCTCATATCCCTTTCTAATAGTTATGTTCCATTGAAATTTGTTGATGTAAATATAACATTTAACATGCTCATGCCTCTGTGTGGCTACTCCCTGTATATAATCACATAATGCAAGCTGTGCAATAATGTGCTTCACATAATCACATAATGCAAGCTAACCATGAATTCTAATCATCATGGTTTTTAACCTTGACCTGATAAAAAACTCCTTTGAGAAAATCCTGGTAGTCATGTTGTTTTACACTTTATTATACATTTCTGCTTTTGCTGAAATATATTTTGAAGCAATACCATTGTGTTTCTATCTACTGTACATTTTCTCAACCTCAGGTTTGCAATTAGTAATATTAACAGTCACATAAAGTTCAAACATCTGTAAATATGTGGTCATATTGGATCCAGGGAAGTTTGTTCATTGTTCAGGTCAAATACTGGTACTGCTACTTGTTGTATACACACTTGATGTATGAATTAAATTTATTAAATTAATATGTGACAGCATTTTGTGTGGCTGATGCTTGGTTTGGTTTAGCTTAGGTTCATAGCTTAATAGTGACCTGTGTCAAAGAAAAAGGACAGTTTAGAACACAGACTTCAGTACATTAATAATATATACATAGATCCCCTCCCACATATCCACATTTTTTAAAATAATCTAGAGAAGTTGATGTCCTCATATTAAGAAGTAACTTGTTACACAATATTGTTATCATTGGCTTTGACCCTTCTAATCTTGCTTATTCTTATATTTGATGCAACAAAAAGTAAATTACCATGCCTTTGCATATTACGCTTGGTGTATATATATATATATATATATATATATATATATGTGTGTGTGTGTGTGTGTGTGTGTGTGTGTGTGTGTGTGTGTGTGTGTGTCTTTATCTCTATCTCACTTTCAGCAGAGGCCCAGGTTGAAAAGCTCCATTTGCTTACATTGCATTATACTTGGTTCCAGTTAAACACAGACTAGTTACATTTCTATTTACATTTATATACGTACAGTAGTTATATTTATACATTCCAAGATTTTACAGAGGTAGAGGTTACTAAATAGACAGCCCACATATAACTTAGTGGATTGTACAGGCAGCAGTTATGTATAAAAATGATTTTGTCATTTCAGTGATAGGTTATGCTTATTCTCTTTAAGGAGAGTATTTAGTGAGCACAAAGTCTTAACTTGGTGATGAGCATGTGCAGGAACAGGATTAGTTAAAATGTTGTTTAAACAGTGGTTTAAAACTATTGAGTTTGTTGGAAAGTTTTATTTGTGTAGGGATACTATTCCAGAGTTTAGCAATCTATTGGGAGTGGAGTGAGTGTCCTGCAACATTATTTGACTTATTTGTTAGTAGTAAGAATTTGTTACTATTGCAGAGGTCTCTTGCTGGACAGTAGGTCAGTAATATGTTTTGTAGTGCAAGGTATTTTTATGGATGATGAATGAGTCTGTGTGCTGTAGTTAGTTATGAATATGTTAGGAAGATGTATAGTGCAAGCCAGTTTAATTGCTTTACACTATGACAATGGTGGGTCCTATGAGACAGATTGGTGGCAAATTTAGCTATTTTATTGTAGCAAGAGGCAAGTTTCTTTTTTTCTTTCCTTAAGTATTGTTTAAGTTTGTAAGGATAGGAGCAGTGTATAAGAGAGTTGGCAGTAAGATGGTTGTGCCTAGTGTTTTTCTTGCAGTATCTGTAAGGAATCCATTGATCCAATAAAAGGAGCCTAGTTTCTGGTGTGTAGATTTAATGGTGTGAGGCTAGCTTAATGTGGACCTTTTTGATATTATTGTTAGAGTGAGGTGTTTGCCAAATATTTGATTGTTTGTCAAATGTGACACCAAGGAGTTTGGTGTACTGAACAAGATCAATTTTAGTTTTACTGGCTGAGTAGATGGTAAAGGGGGGAGAATTATCAGGAACTTTGCTATTAGTGAAGAGCACAAGCTTTGGTTTATTTGGACTGAGTATGAGTTGAGAGTCTGAGAGGTATTTTTCAGTGAACTGGAAAGATTGTTGGGTTGTTTTTAATAGTTCTAGTAGGGAGGGAGCTGAACATATGAGGGGGAGTCATCTGCGTATTGAATGATGGTTGCATGCTGGGTGGCTGTGCTGAGCCTGTTGGTGAATATGGTGAAGAGCAATGGACCGAGAATTGAACCTTGGTGTACTCCTACTGAGATTGGTAATAAGATGGAGAGTTCATTTTGCCACTTAATTGCCTGTTTGTGGTCAATTAAGTAGCTGAAAAACCAGAAGAGAGCTGGCTGGGTTAGATTTAAGGTAGCTAGCTTATTTAGTAGCTTTTGGTGCGACACTGTATCAAAGGCCTTAGACATATCAAGAAAGATAGATGAGACATGAAACAAGCTTGTGGTAATCATTTTTACAAAAGGTACTGAGTGCTGGGGATGGCATAATGTTTAAGGTATTTACCTCCCAGAAAAGAGAAACAGGGTTTGATTCTTAATAAGGGAAAATGGTTAGGCTTACAATGGTACAGAAGAACAGTTTGCCTAGCATTTTAGTGTGCCTGGATAAATAGTTCTTAACTTAGTTGTAAGCCTGGAACTGATATTTACCCTTGCATTAAGTATATTTTGAGGTATTTTTGATAATCTCAAGTACACTTTGGTTTAGGTTTCATACTGTCAAGTGGAGGTGTACACCATGGTTTTGAAATATATGGCAACAGCTCATTATTTCTAAATTTCACCAGTTCAGGGAACAAATGGCTCACTCTGGGGGATTTCTTGGGGTGCTGCTAATTCCTGAATATCAGCAGGCTCTAAAAATAAAATACACAAAAAGCAAATATGAATGAACAGAAGACACTGTACAACAGACCAGGAATAAAGGAAGGAAGTACTGGTAGTTCTTAGAACAGTCCTTATTCCTTGTTGTAAGTTATATATTTACTAGTTCCTTGGCTGATGATTGGTAATGCCTAGGACTATAGCAATCACTCGTCTCTGCTGTGTAGGAGAGGGGGATGTCAAACATAAATCTATGGTGATTATAAAGAGTTGAATACATGAAATATCTGTTATACTGTGCCTTGCTTTACCAAATGCATTTGCCTAAAACAACATCAGTAAAACAACAGTCAACTAAATAAAGAAAAACAATCATACATTTATTTTAAATGGGACAAACCCCTGTCCACCACCATGCAACTTACAGTGCCCCCAGAAACTCACACCTGCTCTACTTGACATAACTAACTCAAATGTCACTTCATGTTGTTGTACGTAAAAAAGGCAAACACCCAAAATGCAGCAACCATGCATTTCAAGCCACTAAGCCATCATTACCAAATTCACTTTCACTTAAAAGTTGAGTAACAGAATTTCTGTACAAAGAACTGTTTGTCTTCTATCAGATATCTTTTTGGTATTTTATAGTGATTGTGAGTGTTCTTTCATTCCAGAGAACATTAAAAGTCATAGAGGGCATTATCACAGCACCTAAACATCATCCAGTATTGACACCGGCCATTGTGTTAACAAGTTCAAAGGTATTACTAGAAATCTGACTGATCTCAACTGAACACATTAATAGCAGTCACACAACTATGATGAAACCAAGGCATCTATATAGCAAAACAGTTGACCTGTCAGCATTGAAAAGGGAAATGCATGACAAATTGAATTACCATGCCTGAAGTTATAGACAATTGAGACAGCTGGGCATTTTATGTAATAAACTAAAGTGTATTCAACTCCCGGCATCCTACTGATAGCCTGCGTTGCCTTTGCTCCCGAGAGATTGTTACACGCACGGTTCACAGTGTACCAGTTTACTACATAAATGTACAGAAAACAACAACTGATAATGAGTGCTGCTCAGTACAGCACAGCATGTTACTACACAGCTGTGTATCTTCATGAATGGACATATAAACATGCGTGCTTCCATTACTGTATAGTCATTCTTCTTTTATCCATACAGTTAAGCTGCACAGTATGAATAGGGGTGGTAACACAATCAGGTTATGTACACTGTGCATCACAACTGCCTACAGCAACAGTGCAACATCACAGGTATAAAGATGTACTGGCTGAGCTCCTGTCACTGTGCTGTAAAGAAATTTCTGATTATAAATTATTCACCTCCGATATCTCTACAATGTACACATAGATAATACATTATATCAGTGTTATGTCATATCCTCCTCAGGCAGCTGTTCATGTCTTTGTATTAAAGCAGGACTCTAAGCACTCTCATAAGCACCATTACATGTGCACACAAACATACACGCACACACACACACACACAAACACACACACACACACACACACACACGCACACACGCACACACGCACACACACACACACACACACACACACACACACACACACACACACACACACACACATTAGCTAAAGGTCTAATGGCACTCTGGGCAGTGGTGAGCTGTTCTGACAGCTGTATCTTTTAGTAGGAGCCATAAAATGGGAGGAAGTCATGAATTTCTGAAGGTCAAATGGGATGCACATGAACGGAAATGTTCAGGAATATGTAATGAGCAGTGCACAGATAGTACTTCAGGAATAAACAAAAAAACAATACAGCGAACCAACCAAGAATAGTCCACAAGTACAAAACTATCGCTGTAGTTTGTATCACGATCCCAAGTCAAGTTATAACATGAGCTGGAAATTGTCTAAAACGAAGACTCTTTATTATTTAAAAAAATATACAAGTTACTCTTTTAGTATAAAACCTAGCTGACAATGTTATATGTTGTTTTGATGAAGTTTGCACACTGTAGATGAAAGCACTTAACTTGTATATTTTTTGAAATAATAAAGAGTCAACTCGTATATGTTTTTAAATAATAAAGTGTCCTGGTTTTAGACAATTTCCAGCTCATGTTATAACTTGACTTGGGATCGTGATACAAACTACAGCGATAGTTTTGTACTTGTGGAGTGTTCAGGAATATGTAATGAGCAGTGCACAGATGGTAGTTTTCAGGAATATGTAATGAACAAGTAATGAGCAGTACAGGGATAGTAGTGTTCAGGAATATGTAATGAGCAGTGCACAGATAGTAATGCTCAGGAATATGTAATGAGCAGTGCAGGGATAGTAGTGTTCAGGAATATGTAATGAGCAGTGCAGGGGCCAGGGATAGTAGTGTTCATGAATATGTAATAAGCAGTACACAGATAGTAATGCTCAGGAATATGTAATGAGCAGTGCAGGGATAGTAGTGTTCAGGAATATGTAATGAGCAGTGCAGGGGCCATGGATAGTAGTGTTCATGAATATGTAATAAGCAGTACACAGATAGTAATGCTCAGGAATATGTAATGAGCAGTGCAGGGATAGTAGTGTTCAGGAATATGTAATGAGCAGTGCAGGGATAGTAGTTTTCAGGAATATGTAATGAGCAATGCATGGTGAACTGCGTGGCTCATTCTTCTGTATAGCCTTAACAGCAACTGTCCACGTGCTGACTCCTCATAGAAAACTGTGCAGTGTACCGTCAAATGGCTGTGTGTGTGTGTGTGTGTGTGTGTGTGTGTGTGTGTGTGTGTGTGTGTGTGTGTGTGTGTGTGAAGGCAGTAAATTACTCTAATCTGAACAATGCTGGCCAGCTGTGCACCTATAGAATACAATCAGAGCACATTATATGGTATTTATGTAACATTGTGCCCAGTAACCCTTGCTACATGAATCTGAAAACACATTTTAATTTCCAGTATTTCAAAGTTAGTACAACTAATCATCATTGAGAAAACCAAATGCATTCATGCAAAGAGTAATGCTTGAGTTCAGGTCCACAGCTTACATACAAGCACACCATTAGAAAATACCCCCTCCCCCCCTTGCAGGATGGATCCTGCACCTAAAAGTATTTGATCACAAGGGTTACACAAATGTGCAATTCCCCATTCTGCCTTGAAACGGTCTTTTAAAGGGTGCATAGCCTGCAAAGCTGTGCATCTTCTAAACAGTAGCACTCTTTCCTGCATGCTTACAGCGCCTTTGCCTATGTGAGGATGCAAGTAGATCCTTATCCCTTGTACACTGTGCTGTGCAGGCAAAGATATCAAGCGCATGTCTGAACTTTGCTGTTCATTTCCCTGTATGGCACACTGACCATATCCTGACACATAATTAATTATATTTCTGAACCATAACCATGCAGAAAATTAATATTAGTATTTTGTTATGCATACATGAAATGATCTCTAGAAAATGGTCTCTGCAAACATGGCAGGCTATTATATTGTATTTTATTTTATATAACATTAAAAACACCACAAGGATATTTTTATTAAAAAAATCAAACTTTAACATCATGGAAATTGCACACCCTATAACTAAAGTCATCAGCTACATTTTCTGATATGAACTTTCACATGTCATGCTTTTTGCAATACGCTTATCTTTTTAGATTTTAATTAAACTATGGTATTGTGTATATATATATATATATATATATATATATATATGTCAAACTAAAATTAACCGCACTCAAAAAAATTGAACGAAGAGAAGAAATTTTAACTAAGAACTGAACTTCGTGACAATAAAAGCATTCAAAAAAATAGTAAATCACACCAACAACTCTTGTAGAACCTTAGCGCTTTCATCTTATTTATTATCAAGACTTCTTCAGAAAGACATGTTTCATAAGTATGAGCAACCATTTTCACTTCCTTTATATACATGAGTTCTAGCAGGCCATTTCAATTAACAACAGTTCCTTTCCAATAGTAAAGTGGGAACAAGCAGGGTGCTGTGTGCATTTTCATTAACATTACAATCGCAGTTACATAAGATAAATTAGTCAGACAGTAATAGCCTTGTGGTGCCGTGTGCATACTAAAAAGGATTGTGTGCAAAAAGGGATTGTGTGCAAAAAAGGGGATTGTGTGCAAAAAGGGACTGTGTGCAAAAAGGGATTGTGTGCACAAAAAAAAAAAAATTTGGGGGGGGGGGACTGGGAAGGATGACAGTCATGCTGTGATGATTCTAATATAAACACATAACTTATGAGTCTTTGCCTCCAAAGGTAAGTAAAGAAGGAAACGGAAGAAGGTGGAGGAGTCAGGTAGAGAGTCCTACTATGCTTTGGTATCGGTGTGTGTGTAGAGTAATGTGTGGGTATGCCACTTGATGGGGAGTGGGAGGAATGCGGTGTGGACTTGAGGGGGGGCTGGTAGGGGGCCGCCCATGACAAGGAGCATATGAATGACAGAGTGTCCCAGAAGACTGTCAGTGCGGATGGTACCAGCTGTGGGCAGGTTTGGATGGTATCACCCCTTGAATGGCTGCGTGAAATAGTGAGACCGGGGGGTATAGTTAGTGCGGTCAGTGGGGGCTAGCCTGGTGATTGGGAACATGTGTGTAGGGGGTATGGGGGAGTCAAAAGTCAGAGAGAGAGAGAGAGAGAGAGGAAACAAATTATATTCACTTGCACAGTTGTAAATCCATAAACACATTAAATATACTTGCACAATTCTTTAAACCCTCTTGCACAGTTTTTTGCTTGGTTTGAAGAATTGTGCAAGTAGATTTAATGTGTTTATGGATTTACAACTGTGCAAGTGAGTATAATGTGTTTCCTCTCTCTCTCTCTCTCTGACTTTTGACTCCCCCATACCCCTTACACACATGCTCCCAATCATCAGGCTAGCCCCCACTGACCGCACCAACTATACCCCCCGGTCTCACTATTTCATGCAGCCATTCAAGGGGTGATACCATCCAAACTAGCCCACAGCTGGTACCATCCGCACTGACAGTCTTCTGGGACACTCTGTCATTCATATGCTCCTTGTCATGGGCGGCCCCCTACCAGCCCCCCCTCAAGTCCACACCGCATTCCTCCCACTCCATCAGGTGGCATACCCACACATTACTCTACACACACACCCATACCAAAGCATAGTAGGACTCTCTACCTGACTCCTCCACCTTCCTCCGTTTCCTTCTTTACTTACCTTTGGAGGCAAAGACTCATAAGTTATGTGTTTATATTAGAATCATCACAGCATGACTGTCATCCTTCCCGGCCCCCCCCCCAAAAATTTTTTTTTTTTTTTTTTTTTGTGCACACAATCCCTTTTTGCACACAGTCCCTTTTTGCACACAATCCCCTTTTTTGCACACGATCCCTTTTTTGCACACAGTCCCTTTTAGTATGCACACGGCACCACAAGGCTATTACTGTCTCACTAATTTACCTCATGTAACTGCGATTGTAATGTTAATGAAAATGCGCACAGCACCCTGCTTGTTCACACTTTACTATTGGAAAGGAACTGTTGTTAATTTAAATGGCCTGCTAGAACTCATGTATATAAAGGAAGTGAAAATGGTTGCTCATACTTATGAAACATGTCTTTCTGAAGAAGTCTTGATAATAAATAAGACGAAAGCGCTAAAGTTCTACAAGAGTTGTTGGTGTGATTTACTATTTTTTTGAATGCTTTTATTGTCACGAAGTTCAGTTCTTAGTTTATATATATATATATATATATATATATATATATATATATATATATATATGTGTGTGTGTGTGTGTATACACATACACACACACACACACACACACACACACACACACACACACACACACACACACACACACACACACACACACACACACACAATATAAAAAGTTTACACACCCCTGTTAAAATGCCAGGTTTTTGTGATATAAAAAAATGAGACCATAATAAATCATTTCCAAACTTTTCCGACCTTTAATGTGACCTATAACCTGTACAATTCAATTAAAAAGCAAACAAATCTGTTAGGGGAAAATATAAAAAAATAAAAAATATACAATAAGCTGGTTGCATAAGTGTGCACACCCTTAAACTAATGCTTTGTTGAAGCACCTTTTGATTTAATTACAGCATTGAGTCTTCTTGGGTACACACCTACCATCAGTTAAAGAGACTCATTAACCCCAAATAAAGTTTAACTGTCCTAGTAGGATTTTCCTGACATTTACTCAGCTGCCTGCTACAGCAAAAGCCATGGTTCGCAGGGAGCTTACAAAGCATGAAAGGGATCTCATTGTTGAAAGGTATCAGTCAGGAGAAGGGAACAAAAAATTTCCACAGCATTGGATATACCATGGAACACAGTGAAACAAGTCATCAAAACGTAGAGACAATATGGGCAACAGTGACGCTGCAAAGAACTGGACATCCCTCCAAAACTGATGAAAAGACAAGAAGCAAACTTGTCAGGGACACTGCCAAGAGACCTACACCAGCACTGAAGGAGCTGCAGGAATTTCTATCAAGTACTGGTTGTGTACTATATGTGACAACAATCTCCCATATTCTCCATATGTCTGGGCTATGATGTAGGATTGCAATAAGGAAGCCTTTTCTTACACAGAAAAACATCCAGGCCTGGCTAAAATTTACAAAACAATACAGCAAGTCTCCAAAAAGCATGTGGGAAAATGTATTATGGTCTGATGAGACCAAGGATGAACTTTTTGGTCCCAATTCCAAAAGGTATGTTTGGCACAAAACCAACAGTTCACATCACCAAAAGAACATCATCCCCACGGTGAAGCACGGTGGTGGCAGTATCATGCTTTGGGGTTGCTTTTCTTTATCTGGAACTGGGGCTTTAGTCAAGGTGGAGGGAATTAGGAACAGTTCCAAATATCAGTCAGTTTTGGCCCAAAACCTTCAGGTGTCTGCTAGAAAGCTGAAGATGAAGAGGAATTTTACCTTTCAACATGACAATGACCCCAAGTATACATCCAAATCAACAAAAGAATGGCTTCACCAGAAGAAAATTAAAGTTTTGGAATGGCCCAGGCACAGCCCAGACCTAATTCCAATAGAAAAGCTGTGGAGTGACCTGAAGAGGGCTGTGCACAAGCAATGCCCTCACAACCTGACAGATTTGGAGCGCTTTTTCAAGGAAGAGTAGGCAAATATTGCCAAATCAAGATGTGCCATGCTGATAGACTCCTATCCAAGAAGACTGAATGCTGTAATTAAATCAAAAGGTACTTCAATAAAGTATTAGTTTAAGGGTGTGCACACACAACAAACTATTAGTTTAAGGGTGTGCACACTTATGCAACCAGCTTATTGTACGTTTTTATTTTTTATGTTTTTTTCCCCTAACAGATTTGTTTGTTTTTTCAATTCAATTGTGCAGGTTATAGGTCACATTAAATGTGGAAAAGTTTTGAAATGATTTATCGTGGTCTCATTTTTTATATCACAAAACCTCTGCAATCTGGAGCATTTCTCCTCGGGCCTCTGCTGAAAACATACTCTGTGGAACCTAGTCGGACATTCCCGGTCAACAAATGTTAAATAAATAAATACATCTTAACAGGGGGATGTAAACTTTTTATATCCACTGTATATCTGTGTGTGTGTGTGTGTGTGTGTGTGTGTGTGTGTGTGTGTGTGTGTGTGTGTGTGTGTGTGTGTGTGTGTGTGTGTGTGTGTGTGTGGGGGGGGGTTCTGATTCTTTGGCTGAGGATTGCTTTTGCTTGACAGATGGAGATGCTGTGTTTTTTGGTCAGTTGTCTGGTTTATCAAATGTATGTTTTGTCATCTGTGTGTTTCACTGAAATGAGTAAGTGGGATGTAGAGTAGGCGCATGTATATGTGTTTTCAAATGTGTGCTGGTTAGGGGTAGGGTAAGGGGTAGGTGAGGGAATAGATTAAGTGCGTGTGACTGTGTATGTTTATGGTTAGGATTAGGTTAGGGATAGATTTACTGTATGTGTGTGTTGGGGGGGTGCATGTCCAAGGTGTCTTGGGCCTCACTCTTCCACTTTGGTAATACGTGCTAACCCTAACTCTATCCTTAACCCTAACCTACATCTTAAATTAAAAAAAAAAACAGTTCCCATAACACTACCACTATTCAGACAAATTTGAGCTGAATGTGGTCCGGTTTTAGGTAGTACATCAGAAAAGGAAATGTGTTTTTTTTTTATTTTATTTTTTTATGAACTGTGTGTTGATATGGTGTATTTTATTGTAACTTATTTGCTGCACTGGATGGTTCCGGGATACTACATGGCGACATGTAATGTTAATGGATGGAAGTTTAAAACAACTGACAAATACATGTTCCCAGAGACAGCAAAGGTCTTGGTATGAAGATTCATTTAAGTATATTTTATATAATTATATACTTCATGTATAGAGGATGTGTGGGGTGACATCTCAATGTGGGCTGTACGGGGTTGGGGTTGGGGGATTGCCCACTGTAGAAAACTATTTTAATGATTTCCCCCAGCCATTCCACAGCTGTGTAAATGTATGTGAAGAGTTTGCTTTAGGTGGTATGTTTTTTGGTAAACTAATTTCCAGCTTTCATAGTGAATCTGTACATGTACTCCTTTTGCTTTGCTATGGGCATAGGCCAGCTTTACCACTCTTAACAACTCAAAGAGTTGGAATACAAAGAATTCACAATGAGGCACCTGCCTTATCAGGCATGTGCCACCAGTTGGTACCTACCCTGAAATATGGGACTGCAATTTCACTAATTCTTTCAAAATCACAATTAAGATGTAGGTCAAACCAGGAACACCTTCATGCTTCCTTTTTGCATGCTCTACATGGGAAGCATATACATGCCTTCTGTTTTATTTGTGACTTCAGAGAAAGTGTCATAAGCTTGAGGTAATACCTTGCCCTAACATAATTTGTTTCAAATCTAGCCTGACATTCAGAAATACAAGACAAGAGACTGCAGCTAAAAAGTTTGTATGGAGCAATGGTTTAAAAATAACTAGAATGCTTTTCATGTCTCATCAGTTTACGTATATAATTTAGATGTTATTTCAGGCATTTTATGTGCCTTTAACTAAGAAAAGAGATGTATTAAAATAGGAAATGTACTCATTAGTAAGTTGCTATTGAAATAAATGCCATTGTCTTTTCAGGTTGGTTATGGTTCTACAATTGAAATTTTGAGTGACAAACTACAGTTTCCATCATATCTTCGCACAATGCCAAATGACAAATTTCAGCCCCCAGTCTTAGCACATTTAGTCAGACATTTTAGTTGGAACTGGGTTGGAATTATAGCTTCAGATAATGATTATGGCCTCACGGGAAGTCAGAACCTGAAAAAAATGTTGGCTACTATTGGTGTGTGCGTTGCTTTCACAGAACTCATTCCTTTGAGCAGCTCCAGACAACAAGTACTACGTACCGCCAATACAGTTAAAAAATCTTCTGCCTCTGTTGTCATTGTCTATTCAACCAGGATGGAGCTTTTACCTTTAATGGAAGAAATTTCTAGACAAGACGTTAAAGGAAAATTCTGGATAGCCACTATCAGCTGGATAATTTCCACAGTTTTCTCAAATAAGGAAACATGGGGAACTTTGAATGGCACCTTAGGGCTTGCAATTCACAGAGGTGAAATTGCAGGATTCAGTGATTTCCTTCACTCGCTTCACCCTTCTACATCTTCAGATGATATTTACATAAAATCATTTTGGGAGGAAGCATTTGACTGCTACTGGCCAACTGATGAAGCTGGCAAAGAGTCAATGAAAGGGGGCAAAATGATTGTCCCTTGCACAGGAAAAGAAGAACTGGAAAGCTATGACCTCTCTAAATTTAATTTATTTGACTTCAGATTTGCTTACAATAGCTACAAGGCAGTATATGCCATTGCACATAGTTTATATAATGTAGTCACTTGTAAACCCAACAGTGGCCCATTTGTTAATAAAACATGTGCTAACATTAAAGATCTTAAGCCGTGGCAGGTAAGGTCAATCACTTCCCTTTCATTCAGCTCTTACTTTTGTCGATTTTAGAAAGTACAGTTGTGTAAGTAAACGTACCATACCAGTAGATGTTTGAATGATCACTGCTGCAATAGCCTAGGCTTTATGGGTTAAATCCTGCAAAGGATATAACAGCCAGCCAGCTTCCAAAGCTTTAGGACACCTACACACCTAAACCATTAGTCAGCTAGAGCTAAGCTGACTAGAAAGATAGGTTTGGGAATCAAGTTCTTAAGAGCTTTCATGTCAACGAAGAGAGGTAGGCTGAGCCCTGAACGGACAATGTTAGGAACAACAAACAAAAAAAATAATAAAAGTCAACACCTTGGGATAAATAACACACCAAAAAACAAGGGGGTGGAGAGAAGGGAGGAGTGGCTACTGCAGCAGTGATCATTCGAACATGTACTGTTTGGTAAATGAATTTAGACAACTGTACTGTTCTTTATATCATTAACTGCTGTAGTAGCCTAAGCTGTGTGGTTATATTACCATAGTTTATACATTCTGGGAGATAGAAGAGGAAGGGGCTTGGAGCCCCTGGAGAATGGTCCTAGACTTGCCTGATCTAGACTTAGACAAGGAATCAGGCTTGTAATGCCTTGTAAAAGTATGTATAGAGGACCGAGTTGTTGCTTCTAGAATTAAAATCATTGCAGCTTCCTCCTTAAACAATATTGCATTGTTATGTAGTTTTGTGTATTTATTTATTTTAAGGTGGTATTTCTGCCAGATGTAGATAATTTAATTAGAGTATTTTGCAACTTGACAAAGAGAAAATTATAGATCCATTCTAGTATTTGTAAGGCAGTCTGCAAACCTAAATCAAGCTGTGGTGAGCTTATACATGTATACACACACACACACACACACACACACACACACACACACACACACACACACACACACACACACACACACACACATTTAAGCATGCATATACACAGAGAGCAGACATACACATATAATTGCCCGTCATTGTCTTCTATGTTCAAGAAGAACCTGGACGAGTGAGTGGGGCACTGTAAATTTTTACCAGGCATGATGCCCACAACCCTCCTGGACATGGGCAGTCATCACTAAATGTGATCTTTGGTATTGACTAATACTTTTATGGTATTTCATAGAGTTGAAAAGTTTAGGCTTAAAATGACCTCCGGGTTGATAACGTAGTAATCTCCTATGATCCTATACCTCTCAACAGTCTTTGATTTTACAGAAAATCTCTGATTTTGTTTCATACTTTTTTCTGTGCCTCATAAAATGATTGTCTAGCAAGTCAGTGAGATTGCCGCTAGTAATGGCAGACAATAAAGTTGCATACTTATTGTGTAGAGAAATCATTTTGAGGCAAAACCTGTTGTTCTACTAACTTTTTAAGTGAATTAGAATAATATTCAAAAATGTTCCCTGATTTTGTGCATTTGTCCCCCCATTTTGTCTGGCCATCTCACTAACTTGAGCAAAGATGTTAAGAGCTATGGCTTGGTTTATTCAAACTGTCTTGCAAAGCTGCTGCCTTAGTCAATTGTTATATGGTAGTACAACACAGCAGTTACAGCTGTGGGATGTAATGATGGACATCTGAGTTTAGATACCATCAGTGTCCACTTGAATTGTGTGATATTGACAAAGTTAATTAAGGTCTGTGGGTACTGAAGCTACCCCTACATGACAGATTGATGACTCGGTGAGTAAGTACAATTACCAAAGGTTAACTAACTATCAAATAAAGTAAGTAACTATTAAAACAAAAACACTTTTCAAGGAGACCCATGATAGATCAAGTCTGCCCACCTTTTGCAGCTAAACTTTATCAAACTGCCCTTTTTTCTCCCACCTCCCTTTGCTATCCACATCTCCAACCCATCCCAAGCTTCCTTGATCTGTCTTTTGGTTTGCAGTTTGGTCTCAGTCCTGTCACCATTCTGTCTGGACAAATCTCTCATCATGTGGATGTTACCAATGTCCCCTGCTTTATTCTATTTCCCCTATTTCTTAATTCAACCCCTACTGCATCTGAACCCCAGATGATCCAGTGACCCACATTATGCCTCTTTGCTCCTGTCTTTTTTCCTAAATGTATTTAATCATTGCCTTCAGTGTTTTCCATTCCTCTTCCCATTATGATCATACTGATCCTATTCAGGGCCTTCTTTAGCCCACTGAGCTCATCTTCCACAGCACTCCAGATGTGGCTTTCAAAGCACCCTGTACACAGCCAAAATAGCAGCCGCTTCCCCTGAGTTCTTCCTCACCATTCACACAATGCAAGGTAATTTCCTATATAACGTATGCTGCTGCCTGTTCACATAGAGATCCATAATTATGTTAAGTTATGATGGTCTTTACTTTTATCTAGCTCTGCAAAACACATGCTGTCCTTTACAACCAAATCCCTGCCTCCTCCCTTCCTTTGGCCCTCACAAAATATGTATACCTTGCATGTCGTAATATTTAATCCTCAGTATATAGTCAATGTATTAGATCTAACAAGTCACATTGACGACTGATTCACACTTGCCTGACTATCTCACACACTGTAGTGCGTGCAGTAAACAGACTGACCCTGTTGTCTTCCCACATTTTTATGTCCAGTGGAAATATGTAAAGCTGGAGTGGACCTACTGCTGAGTCCTGTGGCACTCCAACTGCTACTCTCTTCTCACAGCAAAGTACCCTAACAGTTATTACTATCCACCTTTCTGTTCCTTAGATGTTGTTTGACTTTTCAGCTTTCATCCCCCCACCAAGTACCCTTCGAGTTCCTCACCAGTATCCAGTGTGGCAGTGTTGAGTTCAAGTAATCCACAACAGTGAAGGCCCACTGACTGCCTTCTGTGTGAGCCAGTCATACTGCAGTAACAGCCTGTACTGGCAAACCCCTTACTGAGGCATGTCATAGAGCAGTCTTCCACTCACGATGGCATTCAGGCATTAGCAGTCAAGAATCTGCTTCACATCTGTGGAACTCCATTTAATTGTGAATCAAGCTTGGTGCAGTGTTCATACAAATAGGTGTGGCTTGCAAAGGCGAGGGCAATTAGTGATAGCTGGGATGCAGAGTAAAAATGTTATGTAATGTGGTCAGGAAATCCAAAGAGAATGTGCATGGTGTTGAGGGGGGGGGGGGGCAAAATAATCTGAGACTTTTAATCACTGTTTGGCTGAATCTCACAACACAACATGAAAGGGCAGTGGTGAAGAATGAAAAGGTTGGGGGTATGTAACTTGGGAGTCTGACTCCAGAATAGCTGACTACAGTCTTTCCATTGAAAGTATCCATGCAAAGTATAATATCTAGGTCTGATAATTATACAAACAGTGAGACAAAGTTGATAGAAAGTGTGCAATGGATGTAAAAAAGTGGCAAGAAGACAGGCAGATATGGAATGTGTTATTGGCACATATACACTGAACAACAGCGAAAACGAAAAGGTAGGTATTATATGACTGTATATTATTGGAGCTAGGGCAGGGTTATATCCAACTACATTTCTTTGATCACAATCACTTTTAAATGACAGCAGGAACACACACATTCCTGTAAGGCATCTAGTTCAACTTGTTGAGCTTGTCAATTTATAACACCTAAGGTATCAAGATGAGAATATTTTAAAGGAGACAGCTCGTTACTTTATTATTCTCTCTCCATGGTTGCTGCACCTCAGAGGAAAGAGTGTTCACAGACAAAGTAACACCAGTCCTGCTGTGTTTTTAGAAGTGCACTGACCTCAATCAACACAAAACATGCTAAGAAATGTTTCACTACGTCATGGCTGCAAACAACTGAGCAAAGATAACTTGAGAAAAATCCCAGTTTGATTCATTTTGCTTGAACAGATATGATGACAGGTCCAAAATCTAAGCAAGTGGCTGCAAAATATAAACTGACTTGGGGGAGAAACTGTCCACCAACTACAAGATTAACTTGATTAAAACAAGTAAAAGTTTTTCTCTGTTAACATACAGTGTTATTCTACCTGAGTTCACTTTAAGATGCATAAATGCACTTTTATTCATTGAGAGAGTAAGACTGTGCAGGACTTGGTTTCCAAACTACTAGAAAAGCATGGTTCAAAGAAGCATTACAGATTATTTATTAGAATCATCTTGTTGCAGTCACAGAATTTCCAAATGACTATTGAAGCAGCAGAACAGACAGAACTTTTCAAGCTGCAGACATATCACAGAACTTGCAAGTAGTGTGTGAGAGAGCTGGTTATAAATGTACAGACCTACTGAGGCTCAAACCCTGTACCTTAGCTATAGGAAACAAGAGCCTTAATCCGCTACACCAACTATTAAATTTATACTTTCTACTCTAAAAACTCTGGGCAAAGCCAAAATAATTGGGGGGGTGGGGGGGTGGCAAAGGGCCAAAAACTGGGGCAATTTGTAAATACTGCTCTTATAATCTAAGAATGTTGATCGAATATCGGGCTTTGTTTTATCATGCATTTCTGAAGGGTATGAAATCTAAAACTCAGATGTCTGTCATTATTTAGTGAATTTAGTCCTCAATGATTTTTGCTAGAAAAACACACATTTTTATAAGGGACAGACAAATATATGACCCTTTGTTACTGTTAGTCATTAGAGTTGGTTGAAATGTTCTGAAATAGATCTGTTGTCATTTCTGGTTCATACTTTTTGTTTCACTGCTTAATGAGAAAAAATGTTCAAAACTATAAAACACCCTGTGACCGAGGTGCAGTTAATCTGCCACGTAGACCATGTGCATTATCAATGAATGTGACTTTTGATGCAATTTTAATGACTGTGAGTTTCAAGGCAATTTCAATGGACATGACTTTCAAGGGAAGAGTTTATTGTTGCTCAAGTGAAGTCTGTTTTCAATGTGCATCTGTTTTGTTTAGCAAATGGCCGTTGGTGTTTATGGTATAACATTTGTAATCAGTGGTAGTAGCATATCAGGTAGCATAATTTCCTTTGGTGTGGGTATGTGTTTTACTCCCACACACCTTAGATGGGTTGCTGATAGTACAGTATAAGTGAGGCACTGTACTCCTCAGTGTCATTTTTAGATGAGATTTGAAACCCATCTGCCTGTGTTGATAGTAGGTGCTGTGAGATCTTTGACATCCACCTGAGCTATCAAAAAAGAGTAGGGGAAGTTCCTGATGCCTTGGCTGCAGGGTCCCTCTGAAAAGATGCTACTAGTTTAGTGAGACTAACCTAGTCAACAAAGGATGAATAAATCAAAAAGAAGGACAAGTAATGAGATACTAGTTTGGCTGTGGATGGGGGGTTGGAGGGGGCTTGACTGGTCCATTCTCCTGCCTATGGTCCCATTTAACTATGTTCCAGCTCTGGTCTTGATTGTGTGATATATGAAAGAGGTTGCTTCATTCATGACTTACAGCTTTTCCATTCATAATGAAACACATTCCCTAAACCTAGAATTTAATATATTTTGTATATCACATACCAGACCCCAGTGCCAGATTAAGCTTTAGGGAACCTATCACACAAACAAATTAGCTCTTCAGGTCATATGATTACTAGTCATATGGTACTGGACACTGATATCATGTAAGCATGTAAACATGCACAAATTATTTACACAGTAACACCAACAGGCATGTGGTAAGCAACAGATGGTAACAAGTGGGTACCATCTCTTCAACTTAGGGGGCCAAGTCCAGAGCACTCACACCTCCAACAGCCATACAAATCATTCCTTAATTATATTCAGAGTTTAAAACTGTAACTTTTAAAATAGAATATAAATATTATGTGGTATTCTTATCATATGTCAGGAACTCAAAACACAACACTAGTATGCAAAGTAAAAGAAGCTTTAGTTGTTCACACTTAGGCAATGATTTATAAACAAAAACTAGAAGTATAGCTATCTAAAATACTATACATCAAATTAACTTCCATACCAACATCAGAAATACTAGTATGTAAATAAATGCTAGCACTAAACTACTGCTGATAGAAGCCCCCCCCCCAACAACTTATACCTGGGGCTGCTGCCCCTTTACCCCACATTTGCTATACTTCTGTAATAAATTTCAACAGAGTATTTTTTTCCTCTTGTCCTCTTTTGACCATTGAACTTAGCAATGCGTGCTCTGCTGTCCTGTCCAGTCCCCCTGGGTGAGAGTCCTATGTCTTATTAATTCCCTTGTGGTGTGGGTACTGGGAGTGGTACTATCATTCAGAAAGAGGACTGGATTTTTATGTTTAAGTCCTGACTTCCCATGTATTCTTGTTAGCAACCAAGGGGTTAGACTACAATAAGCCTTTACCATGTATGCTACACCTTTACATGACATGATCATTTAGCCCTTCCCCCTTTTGTGACAAGGATATCATATGATTCCCAGCTTTTACTGAAGATTCTACTGGGTGTAGTTCTCAGCACTTACCCATACCCTTTCCCTAACGAGAGTAGAGCAGGCTAAGCCGCAGCATTCCTCTCCTCCCTCACATCATCTCCAACAGGCACCTGAGCTGCTGGTCAAACACGATCATTTACTTCAAAGTCTGGGCTTCATCCCCACATGCCAACAGAGCTGGATATAGGTTCATAGGTAGGTACTAGGCTATCTGCCCAAGGGCATTTATAAGCCTAGCCAGAGTGTGTCAGGTTTTGCCGCCCCATTGATTAATTAACTGAGCCTCTGTCAAGAAGAGCCAATGAAGTGATCCCACGGGTGTATTTTCTGTTACCCATCCACTCATCAAGATTTCTCTTGGAGTGTTAGTGAGGGTCTCTGCCTAATGTAGTTAAGAATTTTGTTCTGAAGCATGGGGAGTCTCTGTGAGTCTCTGTGACAGGAATCTATCCCTCCAGTATGTTCTATTTATTGTTGTGGCAAGGTTTAGCTCACTAGAGCGAGTGGCTTGCAGTGACTTGCATTTCTTTAGGTGGAGCATGTCCATCAATTCTGAGTTGGACATGACTTTGTAAGTCAGGCAGAGATCACCTCTGAGTAAGCGATATGCGACTGAGTACAGCTGGAGTTTTTCCAGTCAAGCTGCATTAGACATATGTTTGAGGCCAGTAATCCTCTTGGTGAGGTACTTTTGTGGTTTTTCCAGCTGTTGGAAGTGTCTTGTGAGGTATGGGGCATTATACTCTATGATGGGTCTGATGAGTGATGAGTAGAGGGATACTATAACCTCTTTATTTCTTGATGCGAACCATTTATTAATTAGATGGGCTACATAGAAGGATTTCCTAACTACTTTGGCAATATGATTGTCAAAGGAGAGATTACTGACTACCTGGGTCCCCAGATCTCTTATTACCTCTTCTGTATTAAGGGGGCTGCCACCTATGTGGTAATTCATGGGTGCTTTTTTTTCCCAAATGGGATGACTATGCATTTTTTGGCATTTAGCTTGAGACCATGACTTTGACACCAGGTGTCCATCTCAGTAAGACCCTTTTGGAGAATGTCTGTGTCAGCCTGAGTGTTAATTATGGCTCCCAGTTTGCAGTCATCGGCGAACTCGGTTAGCCATAGTCCTCCTGAGTTTGCCTGTACTTCTGAGAAGTATATGCCGAACAGTAGGGGTCCCAGGACTGAGCCTTGTGGGACACCACTTGTGACTGGTTTAGAGTCGGACCTGGAGCCCACTGTTCTTACTGTGTGAGTTCTGTCTGTAAGCCAGTTGGCAACCCATCTCATGATATAGGGGTTTATGTTCAGGCTGGAGAGTTTTTCTATAATTCCTGAGTGGCAAGGTCAAGGTAGGCTGTGTAAACTACCTTCCCCTCATCTATGGCCTTGGTGACTATCTCAAAGAAGTCAACCAGGTTTAATAGGCATGATCTGCCCTTAACAAAGCCGAACTGGGTCAGGTCAAGTGTTTGGAGGTTCCCAATGTCGTTGTTAATGAGTTCCATGATGATTCACTCCATAGCCTTGCAAACCAGGCTAGTCAGACTTATGGGGCGATAGTTACCATGGTCAGTTGTGGCCCCTCCTTTGTGGAGCGGAATAACTGTTGCTGTGCACCATTCTATGGGCATGTAGCCTGTGGAGAGGCTGAGGTTGAACAGTGTGTTTAGGTGGGGGGTTAGTTCGTTCTGTAGGTCGTGCAAAACACAGCCTGGGACACCATCTGGCCCCACTGATGCTGTGCTTTTGGCTTTTGAAAGGGCTGTTTTCACCTGTGTGTCTGTGATTTGCATATCTGTGAGTTGCCACTTAGATTCTTGACATAGCTAAAGAAGGCTTTGTGGTTATCTTTCGAATCCTTGGCTATTTTTCTTTTGAAGTTAGCCTTGGAAGATTTTACGAGGGACCTTAGTTTCTTACTGATGCTGATCAGGGGTGTCTTTCCTTCTTGGGATTTGCTTTTTTCTGAACTAGTTTCCTCCTTCTATTGTATGGCCTGTTTATGGCAGGGGTCCACCAGACTGGTTTCCTTCTCTTAGGGGAGTGAGTCTTGGTTTTGCTAGGGATGGCACGATCCATGCATCCTTGTAGGTGCTCATAGAGTGCATTTGTAAAGGTTCCTGCATCTTGGACACTGTTATCCTTTAGCATGGGGGCTATGAAACTTACTACCTCTGTCTTAAGTAAGGTGAAGTTTGCTATAGAAAAGTTTTTCACTGTGGTTTCCTTGGTTGAATGTGGTTGTGTGGTGTGGACATCCAGAGTGATTAGTTTATGGTCTGATCTAACCAGTGACGGGCTGACCTCCGGTGTGGAACACCTGTCACCCATGTTGGTGATGACCAGGTCCAATATGTTTTCACCTCTGGTAGGGGAGTTTACCAGCTGATCCAGGGCATTTGAGTTGATAAATTCCAGGAAGCGTTGGACCTGGGAGTTTGTACTTGAGTAATTTTCCCACTAACGGTAGGGTAATTGAAATCACCCAATATCAGGGAGTTCGGTAGGACCTTCATGTTTTCCATATACAAGAGTACTTACTGAAAATGTTACAGGTCACAGTATCCATCAAAGATATAATATGCAAGGTGAAAGTACTTAAATTGTTGGCACTTGGACAATGACTTAAACGAAAACCAGCGTGAACCATATAGGACACAGAATGCTAATCAAAATACTGCGCAAACGAGATAACAATGTAAAAAATATATAATGCATATACCTTTACTTTTGTGGTTTTAATGGGGTCAGCGATAACAGCTCACTTATCCGTAAAGAAAAGAATTAAATAATTGTCTCTTCATATTGCATTTAACCTTACTGATGAAACCCACACTGTAGCTGAAAACAAATACAATGCATGTACTCTTGCGATTTTGGTTCACAAGGGTCTGAGAATCCAGTTCACCTTTAAGAAACAAAATTAAACAGCTGTCCATACATACTGCATTACCCTCAAAATGATACTTCACATTATGGCTGAGTGAGGTCCAAGGTACATCAATAATAAAAATAATAAAAATAAGAAGAAGAAGAACTGACTTAATACATATGTCCTTGCCATTTTGATTTTAAAATGTCTGTGAAATCCACGTACACAGTCTTGAGAAAGGATTTCAATAGTTTTCCAAACAAGGTGAAAAATGTCCAGGACTTGCCAAATAACTTGATACAACATACTGCATGTAAAAGATAGCAGGACCTCATTCAGTAAATCTTCCCTTCCCAAAGAGCTCAAGTAGGCTCTAGTCCTTTGCAAAATATATGCCATAATCAGTACCATACAAGGATACCATGCACTTATCCAAAAAAACACAGCAACAAGACAATATAGTAAAAATACCACAGTATAAAAGTCACGGACCGCACAACAGTTATCACAAAGATTTAATTCAAACTTAGCGCTTCGGCACCAGGCCTTCAGTGAGTACAAAATACATTCCATATATCACTGTCTATACGTACAATAAAATCAAACAATCATCTCATCAAACAATTCATTAATTAAATCAAATATTTCCAATTACACTCCTTGTTTAACCCATAGGGTTCCAGAGTGTTATACTTTAAAATAAAAAGAGTTTCCATCTTCATTAACTTGTCTTTAATATTTAAGCCTTCTCCCAGTGACACTCTTATTTTTTCCAGAATGCATCCTTCTAAACAATCTGGTTCAGCATCGTGTGCAGTTATGAAGTGTTGTCCTAAGGGACTATCTATTTTTATTATATTATCTATTATAGCTTGTAAAAAGTGCTCAGTGTGTAAACAAATAGTAGCCAATTTTTTCAAAAATGAATAATATAAGCTTTACATCTAGGGGCTTATATACCTGTAATACAGAAGGAATAGTTTATGCCCTAAGATGTAGTTGTAACCTTTATTATATAGGAGAAACAGGTAGAGTGTTTAAGACGCATTTACAAGAACATATAAGGAACATTAAAAATCAAGAACAGTTAAAAAAAAAAGTAACCTAACAGGTTAAAGCAGGTGGATAAGCCCCCCTGCACCCCCCACACCCCCTGTCTTTAAATATACCAACTTCAAAACCTCACTACTGCCCCCAGGCTACATCCCTTAGTTTAGGGTTTGTTCTTTTCTTTTATTTGTTTTATATATTCAAAGTTTTATAACTTCGACCATATGGTGTCGATCATATGGTATTCGAAGTTATAAAACTTCGAGTATATAATATAGACCCCAATATTCTGACCCTGTTGAAGCCTTCTTTGATGGTTATGGTTAACTTATCCTAAAAATTGTCTGTGTCTTTTATAATTGTCTGTCCATAAATTTTGGTCACTCATAAAACAAAGTATTTACTTATATACTCCTCTTTAATTGCACCATAGTTTCCTTTGCTTTGATCCTCCCCTAACCAGGGCTAGTTTCCTTAGATTGCATTTTAAACTGGAGACGCTGGAAATTTGTGCAAAGATATCTCATACCTTGGGAGTACACACATAAATATTCTCCTCTAATAAAACATAAATATGTGCAAACATATAAAACCAAGCCCTAGAACCTTACTCTATAAACTCATCTCATAATGTTTGTCTCTCTTGAAATACCAGATCCTCTATTACTAATGTGGAGTCCAGGTTGAAACTGGCATCCATGTGTGTTTCCTTTCTTTCTTTGTATTCCCATGCTGTAACAACCTCTTAGTTAACAGCAGTTCAAATTTAGGATGGCTATATAAAGCCTTTACCCAGACTATAATTCCATTTACTAATCCTCATTGTCCTAATACCAGAAATAAAACATGCCAGCTGACTGAGTCAAGGACTTTGGAGATATAAAAAATAATAAATCCACTTGTATTTTATCCAGAAATGCTTTAAAAAAACTAGAGACAGTCCAATTATTGATAGACTGTCCCCCTTGTATGGGACTTGCCTGTCCATAGTTGATGTGATGTGGCTGTATCTCATCTAGTCCGGAGACAATGATCTTATCCATTATTCTAACATTTGTATTTAATAACGATATTGATCTGCAATTGGATATATGGGTAATGTCTTCTTCCACATTAGGAATTGTTGTAAATCATGCAGACTGCATGGAAGGGGACATTTCCCCTACTTCCCTAATACTGTTATATAAGTTAAGTAAGTTTTTTTCTAGTCTTATATTACAAGCCCACTTGTAAAACTAATTATGTAGTCTGAACCTGGTGGCTTTATATTTTTCTTATTTCTTTATTGCAGAATACAATTCAAGATCAACAATATCTTTATCTAATAGATTTTTTCCAAGTTAATCCTTTTTCTAGGTCCCATCTCTGTGAAACTATGGGTCAGTGTCTTGCTCCTCTTTCCTGTGTAAAGCATTTCATAATAGAGTTTAAAAGCAGTCCTAATGGATTCTACACCATTACTTCCACTCTTGAATCCTCTATTATCTTATGAATAAATAAAATATGCCTCTTCTGTTTCTAGGCCCAAACAAATATTTTAGCCTTTTGCTCCTTAAATTGTCGCCAGTATCTTCCTTCTACCAAATCTCAGTTCCAGTTGTGAGGCAGGAAGTTGCTGTAATTCACACTTACTAATTACAGGAAGGCTCCTGTCTGCATTCACATGTGCTGGGGTAAGGGATTTTTGCAAAGTTGCTACCTTCTCCTCTTTCTCTGTAGCTAAGTCTCTTGTAGTTTTCCTTTTCCTCCCCTCTATTGCATTGGCTATGCTCTGGCAGCAGCTTTAAGACATCCCACCAAACACTTCTATTGATTATTTTTCTGTTATGTTTAATTCTCTTGTCTGTTCTATAACAGTTTTGTATTCCCCGATGTCCATTTATAATGTCCATGTCACCCAATGTTCTTTGACCTCCTACCTTTTCCAAGATTAAGAGAGAGTTTTACAATGTCATGGCCAGAAATGTATCAGTCCACAATTTCTATATATTAGTATTTGTGGGCGAAGTATTCTTCGACCAAGAAAATAGTCTAGTCTACTGGCTTTATGGAGTTTATCTCTAAAGAAAGTGAATTGTCCCTGTTCCTTATGAAACCTCCAAATATCTACTTAGTCCCTGTTCTCAATCAATCCTTTATGTTGTTTCTGTACTTTCTTTCTTGACAAAAAATGTCTAGCAAGATTATCATTCAGGGCTGCATTAAAGTCCCCCTTACTAATTCAAGGTAATCTGAACTTTCTAGTTTATCCCATTGCTGAAATAACGCCTGAGAGAGTTCTAGAAAATGTTTGTTTGGCACATATATATTGCCCAGTATAATTTTGACACCCTGAATGGCACCTTTCTATATAATCTACCTGCCAACATTACAGATGGTTATCAGTTCTGAATTTGGATTAAAGGATTTATGAAATAGCAGGACTATACCTCTTAACCCCTTTGGTTTGTGATCTGCAAATAATTGTAGGAAGTTTTTTGTGATTTAACTCCTAATCATCTCTGACTTTTCTTTTAATTTGGTTTCTTATAAAAGAACCACTTTCCCTTCTCTTTCAGCAGACTTTGGAAACATGTTTTTTTTTTTTCATGGTGATAACCCCCCATGTTCCAAGATATAGACCAATATGATAGAAACTCCTTTCCAGTATTTCTAAAGATTCCTCCTCACCCCCCTTCACATGCAATTTTTGACTTGGCTTTCATTGCTAGGTTAAGAGTATAAACTCCTGGGTCTATATTAGATCACCGACCACTTAAAGAAGCGAGTGGTGATTAATCGACCCTATGTAAACGAAAGCATAAAATCTCAAACTGTCAGAACAGCGATTTTTTTCCTAGGGAAAAAATTGCTGTTCCAAAACACATACACACAACACAAGCACACCAAACAAACAGCAATCCACACACATACACCTAAAATCTAACACCTAACCCTACACTAAACTATACACACACCATTAACTATCCACTTACCTTAACCCAAACCCTAACCCTAAGGTCCGTCACTATCGCACACTCACCTCACCCGCTCCCTAACCCTAACTCACCTAACCCGCCCTAACTCTCACATCCACACAATCACACACTTACCTGAACCCAACCCATAACTTTCCTCCACAGCGCTGAAAATACCGAAGCAACAGAAATGGACAACAACCAAATTCTTTCCCTAGGAAAAAATTCAGGTTTCTGTTGTTTCGATATTTTAAGCTTTTGCTCCGTAGGGTTTGATATTAGAACATTCGAAGGTTTGAAACCTCTATGTTCTGATATAGACCTTAAACTCCCTTGGGTGGGCTTGTGAAGTTTCACTTCTGCCTGGTATAGTTTGTCCTGACTGGCTTAAATTCCATTAGTGACAACATTCATCACTCACCCCCCCACCCCTTTACAATAAGTTGTTACTCCATTTATTATTATATCTTTAGTAAATTCACTCTAGCATCCATTTCCTGGAGAGAAAGAGAGGAAAAAACTCCTGACTCATGGATTCTCCCACGCTTATCCACTTCTAACATGCTGCAGATTCTTTCCTATAACACCACTAATGTTATTATAAAAAATCAGATACAGACACTTCAGATGTTTTAAAGAGAAAAAATGTCACCGTGTTATCCCCTTACCTTGTGGAAAAACTTCTTAAACAATTCTCCTCAACCATGCAGAGACATAATACTGTTGCTCCATTACCTGCAATATAAGTTCCTAAACATTTTTCTGCAATATGCAATAGGAATACAAAAACATATCAAAATAATTCTTAATATTCATTAACAATGTAAATAATTAAAACAATCATAGTAAGAGAATCTTTCTGTCCATCAAAAATGTGGCATCATACTTCAGCCAGGCAGAGCCTCCTGAGAGAGAGATTAAAAATTGTGATTTCCATACTGGCAAGCAGTAAAAATATCTCTACAAAATCATAAAGAGAATGTCCAAAACTCATTACCCATCTCACACAGCCTCATAAAATTAGTGCAGTTTATATGTAGTGTCATGCTCGCCGATGCATTTAACAAGCATTGTCCAGCATACCTATTAAAACCTTTGTCCATCTGCTCAATGTGTCAGAAATCCGGGATCACTGATTTACTATGGCTTCTCCTACCTTAAGTGGAGATTTGTCATGGCCTAATTTTATGAGACCTTCCTTTCATTGTCTACCCTTGTCTTGCACAGATCCCATAGATAAACTTCTACCATTCATAGATTGTCTCCCTGGCCTCTCTTTTGGTCTTGCTCCTGTTACTTTAACATAAGAAGCTTTTTGTTTGTTATCATTAGCCAGTTGGCTGCCCTGCTGTGTCTTATAACAAGGATCAGATACAGAATACGCCAACCTAGGCAGCTGCCTAGGGCCTAGTGCTGGCTAGGGCTCCCAAAACATAAAAAAATAAACCGCCACAGTCACGTTCCACAACCCTGATTACCTAGGTCCTCTCAGGGCAGGTCTGTTTTGACATGCAACAACAGTTCGAGGAAATCTCTTTCTCATTGGTTTGAAGCTAGACCAATGTTGCCTGCCTGGTATGCCAGTAAGGACCATCCCTTCACTTCCGGTTTGTAAGTACCTTTGCAGTTGGAATGCTATCAGGAACACCCCATCACTTCACATCCAATTTCTTGGAAGGAATGCGTCAGTGATAAGGAACATCTCGTACATCTCGTCACTTCCCATTTGCATGTAAGTGCCATGGCAGTGGGAACTCTTCCTGAAACAACCCTTCCCTTCAGCTTTATTTTGTTGTAATAAATATGCCAGCAGTAAGGAATATCCTTTTACTTCTGATTTGCAACTAAGTGCCTTGGCTGTAATCTTGAACCTTGTTCTGTATTTCACAAATGATTGCTCTTTTGACAGGATCTCTTAAAATCAGTTTGAAGATTGCAGTCAATTCAGTAATACACATAATGGTGATTTTTTTTCTCATGTTTATGCAACTATCCTTTTTTGTTTTTTAATCTTTTTCTTGGACTATGTAAAAGCTTTTCTTCAACAGCACTGTCTGGTTAACTGACTTTTTCAGAGTCACGGAGGTGGCAACTAGAGGTAGAAGGAGTCAAACCCTTTACCACCCACTCGAAGAAGTAGTTCATTAAGAGTTGAGAGCCTCAGTCTCTGCATTAACAGCCAGACCATTATTAACATCTTTATTTGCTAGTAAATCGCTGTCAATTACAGTCAGTAAAGCCAGTCGTTATAGTTCCATAGCTTTTATTCAGAAAATGAATGTGCATGTAAATCCTCTTGCTCTGTTAACATTTTAAGAGGATTACAGTTGTTCATAGGTTCACAGGTTCATAGGTGTTTACTAGGTTACTGACCACAAGGGCCTTTTTAAGCCTAACCATGCATCCCAAATCTCTGATGAGTTCTGATACCCTTGATAAGTGTAAGCACGGGCCTGAGAGATGAACCATTTACAGGTTACCTGTTTGCATCAGAGACGTAGGTGCCAAACCAGGGATGACTTTCTGGTTTCCCATCTAATTGTCTAAGCTGCACTTGAATTGGATTAGGGAGGAACTCTGCTTCACATGGGTGGGGAGCCTGTTGCATAGACGGGGTAGACTCTGGGATACATGCCTATCTCTCCAGCCAGTCCTATTTATATCACAGACAATGTTTAAGTCTTTAGAATGGGTAATTCTGGTACTGTTTGGTTTGTGGATATGCAGAAGGCCCATCAGAGTGGGGTCTAACAATCCCCTGTATGGCCCACCTTTGTGCAGAGCGATGACTATTGGCTTTCTCCATTCATGAGGCATGAAGCCTGTTTGGAGGCTACAGTTAAATAGTGATTCCAGAGGCCCTGATAGGTCATGTTTCATGCTATTTAGAAGGCATCATGCTATTTAGAAGGTATCCTGGGATATTGTCTGGACCCACTGATGCAGTGTTCTTGGTCTTAGAGAGAGCATTAAGGACCTAGTAGGGGGAGTTATATTTGATGATATTTCCTGAGGAAAGGTTGGAGGGGGAGAGAGGAGTAACGTTGGAGCTGAATTTATCAGCCAGGAGGTTTGCTATATCTTCTGGCTCAGTATAGGTGGCTCCATTTAAAATCAGCTCTGCACAAAACAGTGTATTGATTTTGAGGTTGCGGACATATGTAGCTAAAGAATGCTTTGCAGCTGTCCTTGGCCTGGGAGGCCAAACTTACCTCAAATTTGGCTTAGGTAGACTTTATTTGCCCTCTGATTTGTTTGTTTAGTTTAATGAGAGTGCCTTTATCCTGCTGGGTGCTGCACCATCTAATGTTACCATGCTTTTCTTCCTCCTGTTATACATCTCATTGATGTTGTGGTTCCACCAGGGTGGCTTGTTTCTTGAGTTAGTTCTGTACTTCTTCCTGGTGGGGACAACTGCCTCTATGCAGCTATTAACATGCTCGTACAGGGTTTCTCTGAACAGTTTTGCATAGGCAAAAGTGTTCTCAGGGTTTATAGGAGCTTGAATTGTTGCCAGGTTCTTGCTCAATAGCAGAATGTTTGCCTTAGAATAGTTCCTCAATATTCCTGGTTTAGCTGGGCATCCAGGTTTTATTTTTACTTCAAAGGAGACCATTTTGTAGTCTGACCTTACCAGGGAAGGCATTGCAGTAAAGAGTGTGCAGCAGTCTCCCATATTAGTGAGGACCAGATCCAGTATGGTTGCACCCCTGGTTGGTGTATTGACTATCTGGTCCAGGGAGTTTGTGTTTAGAAAATCCAGGAATTTCTGTACATGTACATTGGATGTCACATAGGATTCCTAGTTAATAGTGGGGTAACTAAAGTCACCCATGAATATGATATTGGGTTGGATGATTAGTGTTTCTAATAAGTTTAAATACATGGTATGGGTTTCCTGGGTCATAGAGGGGGATCTATAGCTTGCTAGGAAGTGGTATTGGATTTTACCTATGGTGATTTGAACATGGAGCTCAAGTGCATTGTCCTGTTTGACCAGCCTTGAAGTATATTTATTTCTGATGTAAATAGAGACACCTCCACCTTTAGTTCCTGCCTGTGTAGTAGCTGGTCTAAATGTGTGGAAGGCATTATAACCCTGCACTGTTGGTGTGCTGTCCGTGGTTTTAAACCATGTCTCTGAGACTGCACAGACATCAGCATTCTCTAGGGTAAAGAGAGCTTCCAGGGAGTGGAGCTTTTTGTTTAGGCTCCTAGCACTGAGCAGTAATACCTTTAGATTTTCTTGGTTTTGATTTGCTATGTTGGAGGAGCTTTCAGTTTGCCATTGCCTAAAAAGGCACTATGGGGGAAGACAATGTTTTAGCTAATATTCAAAAGCCTAGAGGGGAGAGGTGCAGACCATCCCTGGTAAAGCAGCGTGGTTTGTTGACCATCTCCTTCCATGCTGACAAAATATTGCAGCCCCTTAGAATGACATCAGAAACGAAGCCAATTATTAAAGTCAGTCATCTTTTGTTTGTCTTGTGGCATCATCCTTGGAGAAGGTAAAATGCTGCTCAATGCTAGGCTCATATCAGCCTGAAACACATTCCAAGAGCTGCATGATGTCTCTGTCCATATAGTCTAGGGAGGTATGTCTCAGGTCATTTACTCCCACATGGACTATGACTGAGTCATATTGGTAATTGTGATCCAATGACCTGAGTGCATGCGTAATGTGGTAGATCAGAGCCCCTGATAAGCAACTGACCATATCTTTCTCCTTACTCAGCCTGGTGAGAGGACCATCGGTGTGTCTCATGATGGAGTCTACAATGACTAGAATATTGGATTATGTGGTGAGATGCCTTATGGGCTTAGAGGTAGAGGCTCCATGAGATATAGCTCTATTTGCTGATGTGGGTGTTGTTTTGAAAAAGTGCATTTGGGGCTGCTGAGGGTATTTCTTATGTGCACTTTGTCTAGGAGGTCTTTGTGGTTTAGGAAGGTTACATGTAAGTGCCACAGTATATGTGGGTCTATAGGTCTGCTTTGAATTGTGCATGATGGGTGTGGCATGTGTACTACTAACTATCTTACTGACATTAGGAGCACTTTTATGTGAGAGCTTTGCCTCGATTGATGTTGTGTAAATGCATCTCTTACATACATTAACACTTTGTTTGAGAATTAACTGGTTGTCAGTAAACATGAGGCAATTTCTACATTGCTTCAGGATGCCCATATCCTTCAAGCCAGTAATGGAGACAGTAGGAAAGTTCATATCCATAGCAACAGACCCTTTTTATTGATTAGATTGGTGGAGTGAGAATATGAATCACTGTCAGAAGCATCCCGTTTGCAACTATGTGGACAGTGCTTGTCACTGCAACTAGTTGTCCTGTGTGCAACTAGCATTTAAGGCTATCCATCTGTTAATGAATGGCTTCCTGAAATCAAAATTACAGAGTATAACTCTTTCAGTTTCCATTTTCCTCATGCCTCTCAAGTGTGCCTAATTAAGAGGACTTCCTTTTTTGCATCGTAGAAAGATTGTTTGTTGCTTTGTGGTCCACATTGAAAGCATCTGTCACACATTCAGTGTTTGAAAATGTTTTCACTGATACCCATCAGTATATCTCTCTAGCCACACACACACACACACACACACACACATATATATATATATATATATATATATATATATCTGGGCTATTATTTATGAATTTATTTATTCAGTTGATCTGAAACAGATATCTGGGACATTATGTGAATGAATCTCAAGCAATAGTCTCACATGTACAATCATGTAAGTGGCTGTAGTTGATCATGTCAGTGTGTGTGTGTGTGTGTGTGTGTGTGTGTGTGTGTGTGTGTGTGTGTGTGTGTGTGTGTGAGTGTGTGTGTGTGTGTGTGTGTGTGTGTGTGTGTGTGTGTGTGTGTGTGTGTGTGTGTGTGTGCGTGCGTGCAGAGGACATAGTTCTCAGCTGTCCCTGATGTTTTTTCTGAGATTTGTTGTCTGTTCCACAAAAGTTGTGGATTTGTGGTAAGTGTTGATGACTGCAGTCATGTAATGACAAACGTGAGCTTCAGACTTCATATCCTTCAGAAAATACTTACCAACACAAAACCTGATAGACTAGCAACTTTCTAAGTATGTAAGATCAATATTTAAAACCTGCTCCTGATTTTGAGCATTTTTTCAATGATTCTTGAGCAAAGAAGTTGGAAAGGCATGAGGATGCAATTGGTTGCAAGGTATGGTTCACACAGCTGCAAGATGAAATACAGTTCTAGGTAATTGGCTATTTATTTATTTATTTTTACATATGATTGCAAGCAAACATTGGGGCTGTGCACAGTCATACCAAATGGGTGTATTAATCAATACGTTCTCCCTACATCACAGAGTAGTTAAGGTGTAGATGAAAGAAAGTATTGCAGTAAAAAGGAGTATCATTGTATGAGCTTTGTTCTTTTGATATGATCCTCTGTTTCCTTGTTTTGTTGACAGTATGTTTTTTGTTTGACTGTGAATAAAATGGACAGCAGGAAGTGAAAGAGTTTACTGTTCATATTTCAACTATGAATTCATTTAGCTTGTTTTTTTATAAGCATGTGGATGTGAAATGTTTTATGCTGGGCTGCAGCAGTTTGTCTGGCACATAGTGCAGATGAGCAAGGTTATGTGCTGTTAATAATATGCTTCATGTAGTGCAAGGTTTGATTCCTTCAGCCTTAGTTTGTCTGCAGACAGTGCTCCCGGGTTGCCCCAAAAAAGTCACACTTGCATCCAGTGGGTTGACCCATGCTGTTAGCAAATGCATTACACATTTGTCTTTTAAAAACTGCTGCACCCTTGACAAATTAATATTTCACTAGTTGCTATTCAACTATGAATCCCAGCATATCTTGTACCTTAATGGATTGTCAGATGTGTTTTCAATAAATGTGAGTCTCAAGGGAAGATAAGTTTACTCTTCCTCACGCTGAGTCTGTTTTCAGTATGAAATTTATTTATTGTATTTAGCAAATGGTTGTCAGCATTTTTGTTGTGAAATTTGAGGCAAGTTTTGTATTATATTCTGATCTCTGTGATTGTTGCAAAAGAAAAAAAAAAGAGTATACACACTGTCAGGTCTGAACAGTGTTTTATGATAACTGGGAAAAAATCTTTCATAAATTTAATCTTTTAATGTTTCCATTTTATTGCTTTAAGCTTTCTCCTCTTTGTAACTAAACATTCCCTTTGTTTGATAAACACCATGAGCATATCTAAATCCTATCTTGGTTTGCAATTTACTGTGGAGTTGACAGGTAAGATAAGTTTTATTTGAGTTTATATTGTATTTGTTATCACTGTTTTTCACTGTTTGTAGGTAGGAAGGGACTGCTTGTTAACAAGACTTACTTTGATTCATATTTTGTTGTGATTTATTTAGCTTTACTGTGAAAAAGAATTGTTACTGCGAGCGATAGAGAGGAATCACAACTATTGTCTGACTTGTAGAACTTGTATGGTCAGAACAACTTTACTGTACTTTATTATTTAGTTGTATACTGCTGGTGTGATTTTTGTCACAGAAGTTGATTTAAATTCTCTTTGAATTCTGTGGTTACTGATTTTGATTATTCTTTTCTTTTACAATATTTTATTCGTTTGAAGCTGAATATGGATTCCTTAAATGAGTATGCAATTAACGATTAGCTAATGCACAAATATCTTGTACAGTGTAATAAATGCGATGCATATTTAAAGGTAACAGCTGATAACACTGGTGATCTGTGTTCCTCATGTCAAAAGTTGGATGATTTGCTTACCATTGTTAGAAGCAAATCTCGACTTGATGATGATTGCACATGTGCAATTGGCATGGCTTGGTGAACTGTTGTATCATATATTAATGACTGGACTGAAGAACTAGATAATGTTAGGCATAGAACAAAGAGACCACATTTAGGAAATGATACATCTATTGTGTGCAATGATCATTTTATCCCTATGAAACAAGACAATACCCCTGACAACTCTGGAATCCTGAATGCAAGTATTCAGCAATCTGAGGATCCAGTTTGTTCAGAAGGAAACAAAAAAAAGAAAGGAAGGAGTTCTCAACAAATAACAAGGAAGAAAGAAACTGACTGACTGTAAAGGAAAGAGAATACATAGTAAAAAGGACACTGTTTTGTTATGTAACACAAAGGTTACAGGGAATGATGATATTTTTATATCAGAAACCCTTCAGTCTACAGAAAAAGGTATCATTTTTCCAACAGAGAAGGAAGAAAAAAAGAGACAAGTGGCAGTTGAAAAGGAAGAAATCAAAATTGAACGGGGAAGTTTTGAAGAATATTACTGCAAAAAAAAAGAAGAGAAAGACGGCTGTTGACTACATGGCTCAAGCTGTGGATTTACAATGCCAGCTGGATGACAATTTAATACATAATGAAAACAGTGGGATTAATAAGACTAATGGTGATGAAGAGCTATCCTTCGTAACAACTGATAGAGCACAGAGGCGGCTCGTGCTATCTGACTGCCGGTCTGCAGCCCTCCCACCTAGAAAAATCCACTCAGAATGCCTTTATCAGCAGTCCGGATGCAGAGAAAGAGGTACCCAGCAACCTGTGCTGTAGGATACCCAGGAATCTGTGTGGTCGACGACCGCACAGAACAGACGAGCTCTGGACTGCTTCCCTTGCAGACAGGGCCAATGAGGGGTGAGCTGAGAGCTCAGTGCCAATGAGGAGTGAGCTGAGAGCTCTCTCTCAACTCTCGCGGGGATTTTGCTGTGCGGGCATCGTGCAGATGGATTCTGTTGGTCACTGCTGGCTGGATGGGAATCATGCAGATGGCTGGATGGATTCTGTGGCTTCGCTGGCTGGATGTCATGCAGATGGATTCTGTGGCTTCGCACATGTTCTGTTGGTCAGTCACTGGCGATATGTTCTGTGCATGAAACAGGTAGGTGAAGACTGTGTGTGTGTGTGTGTGTGTGTGTGTGTGTGTGTGTGTGTGTGTGTGTGTGTGCACGCGCGCGCACCTGTATTTAATTTTGTGTAGGAAAAAGGGATGTCTGTGTCTCTCAGTGAGTGTGTATGAATGGGGTGGGTGGAGTATTGGGTGATTGGGGAAGGTATCATTACTCAACACAACCCTAAACTAATGAGCAAAGTTTGCAGTATTGGCTTAGGGTAGAACATGCAAACAATTGCCACCACAGATAACCTCTTAGACTGCAACTGCACTTACACATAACAGGGTTGAGGATAAAGTTAGACACCAGGAAAACTGTGTATAGCATGTCTTAAAGACACTTAATCAAAAAATTAAATAAAGCATGGCTCAGGGGAACCATTAAACCACAAGGATAGTATTAAGTAGCATGCCTTAAAGGCACTAAAACAGAGTTATGCCCTGCATCCTTGCCACAAACCTGCTACACTAAGAAGTTAGTACAGTAAACTTTTTTTTCATATACTTTGAGGATCACAGGCATTATTCCATGCCTGCCGCAGTTTGTGATATATGAGAGGAAGGAAAAGGAACAGTAGGCATACCTCACAACTTTGCAGCACAAGACAGTACAAAAGCTGAGAGAGATTTAAGTTATACCTCCAACAAACGATGTTTCTAGTCTAACAACTTTTATAAGACCCTGGATTTAGTGCATGATATGGAAGTTTGAAACCCTAATGTCTGCCATTAATGAATGACTGAAATTATCTGTGATTTACATGGACAGGAAAAAGGAAACATCGTAGACATTGTGTCAAAATAGGGCAGGAATGGGGTACATAGTTTGCATGTGTGTGTGTAAAATGCCCCAGTTGCTATATACTGGTGGCTAGAGAGAACAAATGGTGGTGGGTAGAGATACTCAAGCTTGAACCCTGTACCTTGGTTGCAGGTGGCAATGACCTGAATTCCCTATCCACCACCATTTCTAAAAAAATTTGCAGATTTTTGCCTCATATTTGTTCTGTTCCTCATAAAATCTGTGGTTTCTGTATCTACATTTTTCCTTGGCTTGCAAAGTCTGTAGTGCAGTGGTGCACTGGTAGCATTGCTGCCTGACAACTACAGGTTTTCTGGTTTGATTTTTGGCTGGGGTGCCTTCTGTCTGGAGTCTGCATGTCCTCCCATCTTACAAAGATGTGTCTGGAGTTTCTTCCTGCTGTGCTGAAAATTGTCTTTTGTTCCCAGTCAGACTAGTTTCCTGGTTAAATGTTTAAAAATAACAGGCATTTGAATTTCAGACTTCATATTCTTCAGAAAGTACATGGTAACACAAAACTGTTTATTCTAGCAGATGTCTAAGTTTATAACATGGATATTTGAAATTTGTCCCTATTTTTGGGACTGTATTCCCCCCATTATTGGCTTTGTCCACGTATTGTGTGCTAAGGTTGAGAGCTATCTATGGTGAGAACTGAATTAATTGAATGTTTGGGGGCTGTATTCCCCCCATTACTGGCTTTGTCCACATGTTTTTTGCTAAGAGGTTGAGAGCTATGGAAAAAACTGAATTCACTGAATATGTTTGGGGGCTGTATTCCCCATTATTGGCTTTGTTCAGGTGTTTTGTGCCAAGAGGTTGACAGCTATGGTGAGAACTGAATTCATTAAATGGTAGCCATTTAAGTTTGTCTTCCTCTCTTTCACAAAACAGCTGATTTAGCATAGTGGTATGTTTCTCTGACTGTTTTGCACAGGGTCCCCTGGGTTAAAGACGTGGCAGTGAAATGTATGGTGGTAACACAGCATTTTATTCTAGCAACTTTCCAACATTGTACAAGCAATGTTTAAAATGTGTCCCTGTTTTTTGGGCTTTTGTCCCCCCCCCCCCAATAAATTTCGGCTTTTTCAAGATTTCTTGTGCTGTAAAGTTCAGAGATACAACTGTGTGTCGAGTAGATTTTACAAGGAGCTGAGAGCTGCAGGGGAACAAAACTTTAGTGCTGCTTATTCTAAGTCTGCTTGCATTGTTAATAGCACAACAGGTAATGTACTTGCTTTTGATGCAGAAGGTTGTGGGTTCTACTCCCACAGTAGATAGATGCATTGCTGATACTGTACTGTGTTGTAAAGTGGGTGGATGCTGGAGTCCTTTTTGGCAAAGATACATAGAGTAGTAACTATGAACCTGTTATCAGTTTGCCATACAGTCCCTATTGCAATATTACTAGCTTATCATTTTTTTTTTTAATGCATGCAACATGGGCAATTTATTCCTCAAGGGCAACAGGCACTTTACTTGTAGATGAATAAACAATGACATATAAAGTTGTTTGCTAGCAGCAACCTCTTCATTGTTACAGATTTCTTTAATGTGGAATTATTTGGATGACTTTTACACTTCAGAGATTGTGCATATTTACTGATACTGGTGGAGTGTAGAAGGTTGAGTAGGCTTTTATGATGGAAATGTTCTGAATTGGGTAGTTTTGTCATTGGTGCATGCATTTTGTTTCATTGTTTACTAATGTTTAAAACAATAAATTTTAAATGCCCTCTAACAACTGTACTGTATTGTACAAGGAATACAATTTAATACAATCGGGAAGGTGTATCAAAGAGCATGTGTATGTTTCGTGTTCAAGGGGCCTATGATTTGAAAACAGCCCAAAGTTAATCTTTATCTGCCACTGGCAAAATGTATTTTCTTTGAATGTGGGTTTCAATGCTGTTTCAATGCATGTGAGTTTCAAGGGCAGAAAAGTTTTTAATGCTAAGTCTGTTTTCATTGTGAGAATGCATTGCTTTGTTTAGCAGATATCTATTGGGGTTTGTGCTGTAAAAATGCAAAATAAAACTTTCAAATGAAATCCAAATCATCGCAGAAGTAAAGCAGTATGCACATTACAGTGTTTATGGTAAATGGGGCAAAATAACCAAGAAATGGGACACTGGAATGGTTGCTGGGGGAGGCTCCAATCGACCATGATTTTGAGAGGGGAAGGGCAGCAAACTCAGACAGCCCTGGTTGAACTATACCTCTTAGCTGTCCATATTTTTGCAGAATGAATAGATATTTGCTTCTTATTTTTGGTTTGTTCCTCATAAAATGTGTGGTTTTCTGGCAAATCATTTAGGAATGAAGTCACTAAATGACAGACATTGAGTTTTACGTCATAACCTTCAGAAAAATGCATGCTAAAGCAAGACCTGTTATTCTATCAACTGTCTTCAGTTTATACAAGAGCAATTTTTAGTAGTGTTTGTATGTTCCCCCAATATATTTGGCCTTGTCCAGATTTCCTGCATTAACAGGTTGAGAGAAACGTACAAATAAATTGCTTTATAGAATTAGGCATATCCAAACCTCTCAACTGTCCCCGATTTTGGCTCAAAATGTTGCTCTTCCCCTAATAATCCCTCTGCAAAATGGCAATTTTGGAAGAAAACATGGAGGGTTTACAATTAATAAATAACTGTAATAATCAGTTATAGATTACTTTTATTTCAGAAATGCGTGTAGATTCTTTTATTTTGTCAGCTGCTCAAGTTAGCAGTACTAATATTAAAAGTGTCCCTTCTTTGAGAGGTTCCCAGCTGTATTGTGTGGCTATTTTATATTTTTGCATCACATTTTTGGTCCATTTTTCATAAAATTGTGGTTTTTTTTGGCAAATTAGTGGCAAATCATTAACGACTGAAGTTAGAAAATAATGAAAGATATTTGAGTTTCAGATTTCGTACCTTTCAGAAAATTCATACTAATGCGAGACCTACTATTCTATTATCTTTTTAAGTTTACAAGAGCAATATTTAAAAATTGTCTTTAATTTTGGGCCTTTGTCCCACATCTATGTATGGCTTTGTCCAGATTTCTTGCTCTGAGGTTGAGAGGTATGACAAATGTGTCAGGGCCATCGCAGTCAGCCAGAGACATTTCAAATTGTGACAAACTTGTTGCACCCCACTCCCCCATGTAGTGACTCTGGATGTGTCCAAGCAAGGCAAGGAGCAGTTATGCAGTGTAAATGTGCAGACTATCCCCCCCCATCCAAGGTAAACACAAGTACTACAGTGGATTTTCATCTGTCATTGATTTTGCAGAATGTTCTGGTTTCTGTCATTTTTATACTGTTGATATATGCTTATTATTATTCAGGAAGTGCCTTTTGCTCTGTGTTTAAGTAGCAGTGCTTTAATGACCATCAGGTAAGCTTATCTGATATTGTAAGATGCAAGTAAGTTTTAATAAGCAGTATTGCCAACACTGAAAGCCTTTCTGTTGTTGCCATGCAGAGAATACTTACATAACTAGATAATGTATAAGCCTTGGGTATTGAAATGCATATGACAGTATTTGTAATAAAGGCCAGGATTAGATTATGTTAAGATCATTACAGGCTTTACCTGCAAACTAAACAGAATGCCAATCTATCATGCATGGTCCATATCCTGTGCAGTAATCCTTTAAGCAATATATGTTGATCTTGTTTCTTGTTTGCTTTTCATTTTTTTACTTTGATCATGTTTTCCCCATGAAACAAGTAGATAGTTGTCAGGCAGCAGGTCTTTTTTGGATAAGAAACATTTTTACAAATGAGGGTATCACAGATATTGCTACTTTCAGCATGTTACTTGGTACTTTAATAAAGTTTAATATAAATTATAATTAGAACTGGAGTGCAAGGAGAAGTGATTTGAGTTAAGTGCTGCTTGTTTTTCTTATACTTGATTTTGACTGGCATTCCAGTAATGTATTTAAAAAGTAATTTATTTTTTCATGCCTCACATCCTTTTTGTTTCCATCTAGATATTAAGTAAGCTATCATGCAGCCAATGGATTGACATATTTTTTTTCTTCTACACTTCATTTTGTCTTGATTGGACTCCCATAATGATGGTTTGGCACCCAGGCAGCGTATTTAATTAAAGTTTTTGTGGTTTTGGAGCATAGCTCCTCCCCTTTCTAGTTGGTCACACCCATTCCCATTGATCCCACCCATTCAGCTGTCTCCTGCAGCCCCCCTTTGATTTGAAGTCACCAGCTGCCACTGATAGAGCAGAAGAGTCTTCAGAGCTGGCCAGCAAAAATATCCTTGTAATTGGAGATTCAATTATTAGAGGAAATGATACTTATATTTAGAGAGATGATAATGAATATCAAATAGTGTTATGCTTACCAGAAGCAAAAGTAGAAGATGTGAGACAAGCCTGGGAATGCCTTAATGTAAGGAAGTATGTGTCTGTTTTTATTCATGTTGGTACAAATGATGTCACCCGCAAGGATTCTCTGACTGTTAGTAGGGAACTGACAGCCGTCTTAGATAGTATGGCTTGTATGGGTGTTAGGACATATTTTTCACAAATCACCTATAGAAAGGATAGTCAGGTCACTGTGAATGAAAAGATTTTTTTGGGGTAAATATCTACATGGAAAAATGTCCTGTTTTAGAACATGGAAATGTGTAGAACATCCAAGCCTAGTTTTGGGCACACGTGTTCAGACAGGGTGGTGTGCATTTGTCAAGATCAGGAAGAGAATTTTTGCAGCAGATATTTTGCAGTATTTGACAAACACTAGGCAGGGTTTTTGCCAGGTCGAAAATTTAACAGTTCACAGATAGCAACATTTGATGCATCTCTGATGGTTGTTAATGCTAGGACCATTAATAATAAAGTTTTTTATTGGAAAATTTGCTACATTCCCACAAGATTGAAGTTATTGTTTGTGAAACATGGTTAAAGAACAATGTCTGGAAACCAGTTCTGCCAGGGTATAAATGTTTTTACTCTAACAGACATTCTAACAAAAAATCAGGTGGAGGTGTTATGATAGGGATTAAAGATAGCGATAAGACCTGTGATTATTACATGTTCAGTGATAATACCAATACTATAAACTGTGTAGCTGTGACAAAAAAGGCAACCCTGGAACAGATAATTGCTGGAGTGTATAGACCACTAAAGTCAAGTGCAGATAACCCTGAGAAATTCATACATTTCTTGCATGAAATACAGGAGGGAAGAATAATGCTAGCTGGGGACTTAAATTTACAAGAAACAGACTGGAATAATATTATTTCAACAACGCTAGTAAGGAAATTATTCAGCGTGTACATTCAGGAACAACAAAACCTACCAGAGGACGGAACATTGAGTTCCCAAAGAAATTACTGTAACCGCAAGTCAAGTTTTACCATCATTGATGTGCAGTGATCATGTGGTTATAAAGGTTAATTTGTTGCTAGATAATTCTGCCAAACTGAAATCTAAGCCAATGCACAGAAGGTTAATTACAGATTATATGGAAACAAAACAGTCACTATGTAAAATTAACTGGAGTGAAGTGTTCAGTGGAAAATCTGCAGATGGAATGTGGAAAGTTTTGAAAGAGAAATTGAGTGCAAAAAAATAAAAAAAATGTTTAACATCAGGATCTAGGTATACAACATCAGGGGGATACATTTCCATAAGAACAAGATATCTGATTAAGGTGAGAGACAAAAAATATAAGATATGGAAGAGAGGTTGAACTACAATTTTGAACACTGAAATAAACAAGCTGGACAAACAGATTAAGCATAATGTGAGACAAGATAAAAAAAAAATTGAAGAAAATGTATATAAAGATATTAAGCATAATAGGAAACCTTTTTATAGATACATAAGATGTGGAAGAAGTAAAGACACAAATTGATAAACTGTGTGCAGATTCTAAAATTTATTCTCAGATATAACAGATTATAGGTATATTTACAAAATCTTATGCAAAACAGTTTGGTTCCCCAAAAGGGGTGATAAGTTGTCAGAGTGACATCCAGGTAACTCCAGATACTGTAATCAAATTAGATTATATTGAAAAAGAACTGCACAAATTGGATCCAAACAAAGCACAGGGAGGAGATGGAATTAGTAACAGTGACCCAAGAACACTTCAGCAAGTACTTACAGTACTGTTATATCTATTATTCATTAGGTCATATAAATATGGGGAGATTCCTCAAGACTGGAGACGTGCACATATTAAGCCTGTCTTTAAGGGAAAGGGGAGTAGGAATAACCCAAAGTCATATAGACCCTTAAGTCTACTTTCATTTTGTGGAAAAATAATGGAGAAGGTAATATTGGATGTTATTGTCAGAACCGGACAGGCTGGGAATTGAAACCATATATCAGCATGCATGTGTTGAAAATAGATCTATTTCCACCTGTAAAATGATGTTCTATAACAATACAATAACACCTTGAATAAAAAAGGGTGCTGTGATGTAATTTATATAGATTTATCTTCAGCATTTGACAGGGTCATGTACAAAACACTGATGAAGAAATTAGAACAACCAGGGACTGATGTACTCTTGATAAGATGGATAGCTGCATGGCTTACAAATAGAATATTGCAAGTATCATACAGCAACCGGACAGGTGAAATCCTTGGTTACAGCCAGGGTGTCCCACAGGGATCTATCCTAGGCCCTTACTTGTTTAGATTGTATCTTTCAGACCTTACTTTTTCCTCTGAGGTGTTCTACAGTCTACATGCAGACAACTTGAAATTGGGTAAACCGAATACAGGTTAGAGATAAGGCATGTCTGCAAAATAACTTGACTAAATTGATCATTTGGTCAATAATATGCTGATAAATACATCTAAAACTAAGCATATGAGATTTGGGTGACATAATTTGAAAGGTGAATATTTAATACCGTACAGAGTGATTGAAACTGTAGATTCATTTAAGGACCTGGGTATATGGATAGATTCAGCTATGAGTATTTCTACTCATGTCAACCAATTGGCTAATGATAGTTATAGAACTACAATTTGTATAAAAAAAGATTTATAAAGTCTAGGAAATCAAAAATAATGAAGTCATTGTTTGTTAGTTACATTTGACCCAAACTTGATTATGGAATAACAATATGGAAACCCTAAAAGAAAACAAGCATGAGTAAACTGGAAAGAGTACAGCAGAAATATACCAAGGGCATCCATGGATGTGAAAATTTAAGTTATTATGAAAGACTAAAATATTTAAACTTGTTCAGTGTCTCTTACAGATATCTAAAAGGAGATCTTATTCAGGTATATAGGGCATTTAGGGACAGCTACCTCTGGGAATGTTTGGGGTTATCAAAAAGTACTAGAGAATCATCAGACAACCTATGCAGAAGATTCTATAGGAATGAGAAGTGAACTAATTGGTTTTCTGACAGAGCACCCAATGCATGGAACAAACTACCAAATTATACATACAGTTTAGATATTTTTAAGAACAGCCTGGAAACTTATTATGGGAACAAGTGTTTTGATATATTGGCAAGCTAGAAGAGCATTAATGCCCATGCATGAAATATTTGTATGTCTGAGCAAATGTTCAGGCCTGCCTGCATCTTGGTGCCTCTTTAATCTGTGAATTCTGTCTATTCTGTCAGACAGTTCTTGTGGTAGGTTTAAAATCTTTTTCATCACAATAAAGAATAAAAAAATATAATTCCTCTGCGGTAATGGATTCTCGTATGTCAGTAATCTGTACATTATTTTGTCTGGAATGATCTAAACCATTTAGATCTTGTTGCAATTTTTTCTAACTTTACAATGAGTCAGGTTTTATCTCTTTAAATAACCTCAGTTTAACACTACTATCCATGTTTCTCATCCAGGGTTTTTAATCCTCCCTCTAGTGTTGAGATTCTTTCTGATTGCTGTCTGTTTTCATCCTGAAAAGTGGAGACATCCTTAGCAAGCTGGGAAAGCTTCTCAAACATAAGGAATATTTTTCCTTAAGATTTGCCATGTTAAATTTCTCAATTGATTTTGGTGGGATGATCATGGTATTTTGTATGACTGAATTGCCAGTTGACTTGCTTAGTAAAGTAATACATTTATAAAATATAACCAGTTATTGGGCTCTGAGACAGAACTATGTGGCCATCTTGTCTCTGGGTCAGTTACATCTCCAGAGTCTTCTTGGCTGAAGGTCATTAGAGTACTTCTGCTTTGGGTAGAGGCGTGAAGTTATAGTCAGATGCTAGCTGGGTAAAGTCAGAACATTACTTACATGTGATCTGGTACTGTCATACATGTTATGGCCAGAGGATGTATGGGTTTAGTCAAAACAATACTTCCATGGGTACACAGTATTAGTCAAATATTATTCTCACATATGGTATAATTTATATTTTAATGAATCTCTGGTAAATGAAGAAAGGAGATTGAGAAGTACTGTAAAATGTAATTCTTCCCTACCAAAACTGAAAATTGTTCTGTGATATATTTAACTGGTTCTGAAACTACCATTCCAAACAGTTATAATCATCAATGATTTCTCATACTACATGTGATGATAGGAGGTACTGCCCACCATGCAAGGAGAAATAGGGCAGTGAATTTGTAACATATGCCAACACAGCTAGCTGGAAATTTGAAAATAATTATATGCCATTTGTATATCAAACTGATTTGTACAGATCAAATCCAAAAATTCAAATAAATCCACAGGATACTCCAAGGCAGATGTGATAAAACTAGTTTAATGAATGGTAAGTGCTTTCATGCTCTCATGAGCACTTCTTCAGACCATATAAAAAATCACATTTCAAATGCATAGCTTAAGTAATACATAAAATTACAAACAGACCTATCACAAGATAAAATCACATAAATAGTCTCCGTCTCTTAAGGAAAGGTTTTAAAGGGATGGAGGTATTTAACCCTGGTGATACATTACTATGCAACCTAATATTAAGTACATTAAGTACAGAAGAAGTAATTAGGGACCTGGGGACCCAAGTTGATAGCAATCTCTCATTTGACAACCACGTGGCCAAAGTGGTCAGAAAAACATTTTATATAGCCCACCTAATCATGAAGGGATTCACATTTAGATCGGGGGAGGTCATCGTGCCTCTTTACTCATCCCTCATCAGGCCCATAATTGAGTACAATGCCCCTTTTGGGATGTACCTTACCAGACACCTGCAGCAACTGGAAAGACCCCAAAAGTACCTCACCAAGAGGATCAAGGGGCTCAAAAAGATGCCGTATGCTGCCCGGTTAAAGAAACTCCAGCTCTACTCAGTGGCATACCGCCTGCTCAGAGGCGATCTGTGCCTGACGTATAAAGCCATGTCCAACCCGGAATTAATGAACATGCTGCACCTCAGAAAATCCAAATCCCATCGAGCTACACGCTCAAGGAACTTGAACCTCAGCACTGAAATAAATAGGACATGTTGGAGGGACAGATTCATAACCCAGAGGCTCCCTTCACTCTGGAATAAAATCCCAGTCCAGGTTAGGCAGAGTCTCTCATTGACTCTCTTCAAGAGGAATCTTGATGAGTGGATGGGAGATCGTAGGTTTACCCCGGGTATCACTTCTGTGTCACTGTTAGACAGAGGCACAGTATACTAACCTTGAAAAAGGGCATAGCAAAATTAATTTAATATGGGTGGCGAAAGCCATACCCACTTAGGCTAGGCTTATAAATGCCCTAGGGCAGATAGCCTAGTATGAACCTATGAACCTATGAACCTAATAATCCAACTACTTTCCCTCTGTTCTAAGATGTTATTAAGATCTCCTAAACTACTACCAGGTTTTAACTGTTCAAGCACTCTAAACATAAATGTGTGTGTAGAATCTGTATTTATCACATGATTAGCTAAGGCATTTCTAAAATCGGTCTTCCTGATGGCTAACAAATGCTCATGTATCCTTTCCCTTAGCTGTCTCTTGGTCTTTCCTACATAAAAATTTTGACATGTCTGACAAATAGCTAAATAAACCACATAAGTACTGCAGCAAGTCATATGGGAATAGCTAATATATTTCAAATGTGTGATGGGATGTATAAAGCTAGACGCTGTATCTATAAATGAACAGTAATTACAATTACCACATCTAGTGGTAGATCCCATACTTTTTAAACTGTATACATTCTTATTCTCATAGCATGACATCTGTTCAACATTACGCTTATTTTTAAAAGCAAAATTAGGTTGTGGTCCTACAGTTTGACTAATTTTCTCATGTGACATAAGAATAGGCCAGTTTTTTCTTAATTATGTCACAAAAAACACTATGGTCACTGGTATAGTTCATAGTAAAATTCACAAGATGTTGGTTGTGTTGTTGTCTATTCCCATTATGAGAAACAATACCATTCTCATAGAGAAAGGGACGAGCATTAGCTGGTCTTAGTTCAACAACTTAATGTTCCATCTGATCAACCTCATTTTGTTTGTAGCCATTTATCTATTTGATTTGTACAGATACTTGTGCTAAAATGTATTTGTGAGATTTGCTTGTTTTAAATGTATCAACATTGTGCCTTGCTGGAAGGAAAATAAATGTATGTGCATTATTGTAACTGTTTAAATGTAGTCATTGTAACAGCATATGATGGAAATGAAGAGGTTAATCTTAATCCATCTGAATTTGGAAAGTACTACTGAAATTAAATTACTTTATGTGTTATGCCATTAAGATGTTATCCCACAGTTTTGAATGGAGCCAAAGATGCAATGTCTGTGCTAGTGAAAAGCTTGTAGCTCCTGTAGGAAGAAGGGAAGTGTTTTATGGTTTTATGACTTCCAGGAGATCTGAGCAAACCTCTGTCAGTGCGTATGATAACACATAGATGCTAAACTCTAGCAGCTTTTAGTGTTGGTGAATGTGGAAAATAGAGTCAGATGACCAGAGGTGATGTCATTGTGTCACCAACCCTGAAATAATATTTAGATATTAGTAAGAAATTGGTCTCAGCATTCTGCATTCTGTCGTGGATCTGACAACAAGGACCACTAACCCAAATTACCTTGCCTTGCTCTATTCAGTAAGTAATTTAACTAGGGAGCATTAATTCTCTTTAGATTAGTCAGGAAAACATAATGAGAGTAGAGATACTGTTTTTCTATAACTGTGTGAAGCTTTCCATTAGTGTTTTTTTCATATTCTATGTGAGTGAAACTCTGGTGTTTACTGTAAATATATATTTAGTATTTTCATGTTTTTTTATTATTTATTATTAAATATTTTTTAACTTTTATTTGCAGCTGGTCCTTTTTGAAATGATTGAAGCTTTGAGAGTATTTCCATATATTTATTTGGTGATAACTCTGACCACTCTTAAAAGCCTTCCTGTTTGGTCAACATTACCATTGGTATTAATATTGATTTCACTCAGTACAACTGGGTACCCTTGTAAGAGCCTTATTGTGACTGACTGGTGGCAGTGAATCTACTTATACTTTGGGCAAAGTTGGTAATCTTTGCCAACCCTTTCCCAGGTGTGTGTGTGTGTGTGTGTGTGTGTGTGTGTGTGTGTGTGTGTGTGTGTGTGTGTGTGTGTGTGTGTGTGTGTGTGTGTGTGTGTGTGTGTGTGTGTGTGTGTGTGTGTGTGTGTGTGTGTGTGTGTGCATGTGTGAAAATTAAATCTCAAAGAGTGTGTGTGACACAAAGCAGTGGTTTCACAGAGAGGATGCTGGCATACTTGGCTTGGACACTCAGCTGAGGACTTAGCCTTACAGCTGTACCAGTGGGCAGTCTTATTGGGGACCTGGAGGGAGATAGATAGAGAAATCCAGATCCCGTGCTTAGTGCATACCCTGTGAGTCTTATTTGGAAATACTGAGTGCATCCATTTGTATTCCAAGTAAACATCCCGCTCCAGTGTCAGTGGTGAGGATTCAGGCTCCTTGATTACTTGCCCAGAGTGGGGGCATCATACAACAAATAACAATGAAGTTCCTCTACAGTGGTACTTGTGCAATTCATGAGCTGCCCAGGAATGTTTTGATTAAAATATGCCAAAATGTGTCACAGTCTATTTATTTTATTATTATTTTTTTTATTTATGTTTTTTTGTTTTAAACATATTAAGGCAATAGTCTGATTTATCAAAAATGTAAACCTGCATTACATAACCTCACACAGCAATAATGATGATGTATATTTGTTTGCTTTTCATATTTCCCACCTGATTTTTGTACCAAATATTTTTATCAAGTTTTCATTGAATGTACATGTTTAGAAAGGTGATAGTCTTTAGACTGCTTTGCAATGAAGCAAAACAAATGAATGACAAAAAATGTCCAGAAATTACTAGCCTACAGAAGGAGTATATGAGCATTCATTATAAATAGGAACAATGTCTTCTGGTACAGTTATGCTCAGTCTGTCCAACCAAAAGGTACCAGATCTCCTCACACTAATGATAGCACTTGCCATACTCTTATTGTAACATCTGAGATATCCTGCATTTGAACACAGTCAGCTTCATACCACTAGCTATTATTTCCCTCTGGGAAAATATTTATCTGTCCATCTTTAGAGTCCGAGCTTACACCTGTCTGTCTTACAGTCATACATTCAGTAACAGTACTATTCATTCCATGCAGTCATATGAAATTAACCCTCTTGAAGTCCAGCCTGTCACACCAACCATAGCCCTTTTCTGCTAAAGTTAATGATCACTTATCAACCTTTCATAACAATTTTATTCTCATTGCATATTATTTTTCTACTACTTGTTGTCCAAACATCAGATTTTGAAAAATGTTGAGAAAAATACAGATTTATAAGTTAAATACAGATTAAATGTTACTAACACTTTAGTTGTAAACAAGCTAAAAGCAACAGTTTTGCTCCTAAAACACTCCAGTGGTTTGATACCTACCTGTCTCACAGAAATTATACAAGTCACATAAATAATAAAGTCTCACACCTTGGCACTAGGTAAAAAGGTGTACCACAAAGATTTGTACTTGGACCACTTTTTTTAAATTTTTTATTAATAAGATGTCATGATGTTTATCCAACATAGACTGTACAATGTATGCTAATAACTTAGTACTACTGAAACCACACAAAATCCTAATCAGTTTAACTCAGATCTATACAATTATTTCTGCAGTTTGGAAACTTGTTATGTAGAAACAGGTTAATTATTAAATGTAACAAATCAAGTTATGATGTTTTGGATGCATAAAAAATACCTAATGCTACATCATTACAGATAACATGAGGAAACACTTTGTTCAACCAGGAAATGACTCTAAGGAATCTATTAGGTGGCACAAAGCCTAGTTCCTGAAGTCAGTAGAGCAACCACTTAACATATACATAAACATTTCTGGAGAGAAGTTAACACTATCAGACAGAAACAATCCATAAACCCAACAGAACACATCCCCTTTGCTCTTTCCCACAAATTTCCTATCAGAATTCAACAATCTGCCAGCAGATTAAATCAACATCACAGACCCATGCCATTACCTCTGGATTTTCTCCTTGCATCCATCTGTTTTACATCTAGGAATTAGAGCTAGTCCTTGAACAATTAAAAACTGACCATTCTCAATGACCAGATGGCATTCACCCCTGGTTCATCTATCACTGCAGAGACTTCATTGCATCTGTCCTGCAACACATATATAACCTTCACTTAATACAGAATACAATGCCAGGCATGAGGAAATGAACAATAGCCAATTCACTTCCTAAACAATCCAACCCAACTTCCAAATTACATAATACATATCCAGCTATAACCATCACTGTAGCAAACAATATAGCTTCTGCTGTGGTCACAGCACATTTACAGCTCAATGGACTCTTACAGAGGAGATGCTGATGGGAATGGATAGAGGGAAATTTACAAGTGACATTTTCGTTGATCTTACTAAAACATTTTGCCTGGTTATTCACAACAAGTTATTGCACCATTTGCTTGACATAAGCATCAGCCATGACACTCTAACATGGTTTCAAAGTTATCTGACAAATCATTACTTCCAAGTCAGAGGTCAGGACTTACTATTACCCTTAGCTAATCTTAAACATGGTGCTCCACAAGGCTCCATTCTAGATCCTCTTATAATCTCACTTTATATTAACAAACTGCCCTTAGACCTTTCTCACATTCCACTCTTACTTTATTTTGATAATATAGTCCTATTCCACTCAAACCAATCTTTGTATTTGTGTGATTGTAACATGTTTGGTGAGCAGGTAGCTATCAAATCAATGCATTATTTCAGTAGCAAAACCAATGTCTTTTAGCTTGTTCATAAGTATAGACAGTAGTTTTTTTAACTTAAAAGTCTATATTTTGCTGATAATTTCTTAAAAAAAATTGCAGACAGACTTCCTCTTTATAACAAACTGGATTAATAACAAAAAATACTACTTAACTAAAACAAAATCTATGCCCTTTGGGATGAAACACAAGCTGGCCATATCCTAGCCTCTGCATTACAGAGCACTGATCATAGCACCACTAGCATATAAAATACTAACACTTTTAAATACCTAGGACTTTGGCTATACCCATATATGGACTTCAACATCCACCTAAACAATATCAGAAAGAAGATTATTTCAAGCTTATAAAATTTCAGCATTACTCACAAAGGTATCCGGAATGGCAATAGAAAATTCATCATACTTTTCCAAATAGAACATGGTTTTCCAGTGGTAGCATAAAATGAAACTCCACACTCATTCAAACAATCACTTACAACATCTACATGTTCATCACCCTCCCCACAAAACAGAATCACCCCTGTAAAACATTACAAAAAGCAAGCTGGCACCCTATCAAACAAAGTACTACCACCTCGTGTTCACTATTCAAGATGCTACAAAACCAGCCCCCAGCAATTAAAATAATATGTGAATCCCCATCCTATAGCCTTAGGAATCTACATCACTCAGCACCGTCTTTCCAACTCCAAAAACAAAACTCCAGTACACAGATCACTGCTTCTCTATTCTGCATCCTAAATTCTGGGATAATATCCTCTCCTATCTTAAAGAAACATAATCTTATCCAAAATTCTGTGCTTGTTTGAAAGTTCATCTGTACAAAATAAATTAATGTAAATGCCATACCTCCAACCATAATACATAACTCCACCATAGTCTCTTCTAGCCCACCTACTCACCTTGTAAATTAGTACAGTTATAACCCTCAAACTTAATAAACTAAAGCGTCTCCACAGCATAAAGATATATCATTTTATGGATCTGTGTGTGTTTTTACATGTTTGTAATCTTAAACGTTGTTTGTGCTTTTCTTTTGTTTACAGTGTTTGTTCTTCTTTGTACTTATCTAATATAATGTTCAAATGATAGTTACTTCCAGGGCTGAGACTAAAATTAATTGAGTGATCACTGGGCAGGCAATAAATTCAACCAAATAAACAAACACTCCCATACCTTGTGCCATCTCTCAGAACAGTGACCTTTATCAAGTGGGTAGAACAGCAGATTAACAAAGTCCTTAACCTACTAAATGTTTCAAATAGAATACGGAAGCTAGATGGGCAGCTGCAGTCAATATAATGCTACCAAGACTTGAATGCGCTTTGCCTGTTATAGCATACCATTCACCACAGAATACAACAATGCTACAAATTGCAGAAAATAAGATACTAAGATTTAGGCACACAGATGTCCCACTCACCAGGCTAAACAAGGAGAAGGCTACTGTCAGCTGCCTCTCGGGTGCCAGGATCTGCCACATAACCCACGCACTCAGGTCACTCCACAACAAGTACAAATATGACTCTGTCATTGTCCATGTTGGTGTGAATGACCTGAGACGTACCTCCCTGGACTACATAAAAAGAGACATGGAAGAGCTCTCTGATCTTGTAGCCCAGGCAGGTATGACCCTAGCCCTGCGTAGCATTCTGCCATCACCCAGAATGATACCGCAGTACAAGGACAAAATGATTGACTTCAACAATTGGCTAAGCTTCTGGTGTTATTCTAAGGGGATCCAGTATCTGTCTGCTTGGGATGACATGGTCGACAGACCACGATGCTTTGCCGCAGATGGCCTGCACCTGTCGCCCCTGGGATTCAGTATACTGCCTAAGGCTCTTGCTGCTCCTATAGTGCCTTTTTTAGGCAGGGTTCAAATAACAAATTCACCACCATAACAGGAATAGGCAAGCAAAAACTGAGGGTGATCTACTCAATGCTAGAAGTCTAAATCTCAAAATGCACTCACTTGAGGCACTCTTTAAAATGGAGAACATCGATATCTGTGCAGTGACTGAGACCTGGTTCAAGGCTCCAGAGAGCACCCCTGCACTACCAGGCTATAACTCATACCACACTTTTCAGCCATATAACCTGGACCAAAACACCAAAGGCGGAGGTGTGTCCATATTCATTAAGGATATCCACACCTCCAGGCTAGTCGCTCAGCATAATGCATCCGAGGTTATCCAAGTGCAACTAACTCTGGGCAAAACTGCAATCCAAATTGTAGCTTGCTACAGATCCCCCACCATGCCCCGGGATTCCCACTCCTCTTTTCTTGATGTACTAGAAAATATTAGGGTTCAACCAAACACCCTAATAATGGGTGACTTCAACTACCCCACCATTAACTGGGAAAACTACTCGTGTACCAACTCCTTAGCTCAACACTTTCTGGAATTCAGAAACTCCAATGCCCTAGATCAACTTATCTACACCCCCACCAGGGGCAACAATATCCTAGACCTAGTCATTACTAACATGAGTGACCGGTGTTCCACACCTAAAGTCAACTCCTCGTTGGTCCGATCTGACCATAAGCTCCATAAGCTTATCACCCTTGATATCCACATCCCCCCACCCCCATTAAGGAAACCACAGTAAAAAATTTCTCCAAAGCCAACTTCATGCTTCTTAAGACAGAAGTGGTGAACTTCATGACACCCATGCAGATAGACAATACAGTTACAACTGCTGAATCCTACACAAATGCATTCTATAAGCACTTACATGAGTGCATGGATTGTGCTGTCCCAAACAGAACCAAGACACTATCATCCAAAAAATGAAGCCAATCTGGTGGTCGGCTGCCATAAACAAACTATACAAGAGAAGGAAGAAACTGTTGCAAAAGAGAGTAAAATCCCATGAGTGGAAGAGCTCCCTGGTCAGCCTCCGTAAGAAGCTGAGATCCCTTATAAGATCCTCCAAAGCTAGCTACAAAAGCAAAATCACCACTAAATCCAAGGACAACCACAAAGCATTCTATAGCTATGTCAAGAATCTAGATGGCAACACCCAGATCTACTCTGAGTTACAGCACAAAGGCACGAAAATTACAGAACCAACTGATATTGCCAACATCCTGGCAGATCGATTCAGTGCTAACTTTACCCCCCTCTCACCCCCTAAAGGGCCCATATCTATACAGGAAGAATGCAGAGTCCCTGTAATCACAACTACGCAGGTAAAAGCTGCACTCTCTAAAGCCAAAAACACAGCATCCATGGGACCGGACAACATCCCAGGCTGCGTTTTACACGAACTTCAGAACAAACTGGCTCCCCACTTAAGCACCATGCTCAATAATATACTCGCATCAGGCTTTGTGCCCACTGAATGGTGCACAGCAACAGTTATCCCACTCCACAAAGGGGGAGCCACCACTGATACCGGGAACTATCGACCTATTAGCCTGACGAGCCTGGTCTGCAAGGCCATGGAATGTATCATCATGGAACTCATAAACAAAGACATTGGTAACCTCCAAACTTTGGATCCCACCCAGTTCAGGTTTGTGAAAGGCAGATCATGCCTCCTGAACCTGATCAACCTCTTTGAGGCAGTCACCAAAGCTCTGGATGAGGGTAAGGTGGTTCACACAGCCTATCTTGACCACACCAAGGCTTTCAACACCATCCCCCATTCTGGAATTATAGCTAAACTCACTAAATAAGGTATAAATCCCTACGTCACAAGATGAGTTGCCAAGTGGCTCACTGACAGAACCCACACTGTAAAAGTTGCAGACTCCAAATCTGACCTCAAAGCAGTGACAAGTGGATTACCACAGCGTTCCGTCCTGGGACCTCTCCTGTTTGGTATCTACTTCTCTGAAGTACAGGCTAACACAGAAGGCCTCTGGCTAACGAAGTTCACAGATGACTGCAAACTAGGAGCCATAGTCAAGTCCCCAAATGATGTGGACATCCTACAGAAGGATCTCGCTGAGACAGATGCCTGGTGTCAGAGCCATGGCCTCAAGCTCAATGCCAAAAAGTGCAGTGTCATCCCCTTTGGCAAAAACTCTGTACCCATGAACTACCATATAGGCAGTAATCTACTTAACACCGAATGCGTGATAAGAGACCTTGGGACCCAGGTAGACAGTAGTCTCTCCTTTGATAGTCACATCACCACAGTAGTCAGGAAGTCCTTCTACATGGCACACCTCATCATAAAAGGGTTCTCATCCAGGAAAAAAGAGGTCATTGTTCTCCTCAACTCGGCACTTATTACACCCATTATAGAGTACAATGCCCCTTTTAGAATGTACCTCACAAGACATCTGCAGCAGCTGGAAAGGCCACAGAAGTACCTCACAAAGAGGATTACTGGCGTCAAACAAATGCCCTACATTGACCACCTCAAAAAACTCCAGCTTTACTCCATAGCATATCGCCTACTCCGAGGTGATCTCTGCCTAACATATAAAGCTATGTCAAACCCAGAGCTGTTGGACATGCTACACCTAAAGAAATCCCAATCCCTCCAAGCTACACGCTCTAGGGACCTAAACCTTGTCACCACAATAAACAGGACATGCTGGAGGTATAGATTCCTATCCCAGAGACTTCCTATACTCTGGAACAAGCTACCCATCTATGTCAAGCAAAGTTCTTCATTAGCACTCTTCAAGGAAAATCTTGATGAGTGGATAGGAAATACACCCCGGGGATCACTTCTGTGTCTCTGCTGGACAGTGACACAGGAAAATAACTTTCTTGGGTGGCATAAGCTATGGAACCTTGCTGGCTAGGCTTATGTAGGCCCTTGGGCCGATAGCCTAGTACCTACCTATGAACCTATAAGTATCTGGACCATAATCATTACTGTTACTGTTCCCTTGAAAAAACAAAAAGTGGATGCCAGTAGAGGCTAGGGATAATTTCTTACTCAGTAATCTCATCTTAAAACTAATACATAACATGTTTTTCTTTCTTCTTACAAATAAGCTCATTGTTATAGTTTCTACTTACAATATGAGAATTCAGCAGATCATCCTATTGGAAATGAATTCCATTTATGTCAGCTGCAACAAGACAAAACATTTAATAAAGTTGCTCAAAGCATCTGGCATGCTTTTCCACAAAACATGAAAAATAGTGAACGTCTTCCAGCATTTGGCAAGCTGCTAAAACCTCACCTTGCAGATAGATAAAATTAAAGTTCTCCTAGGGATCCCAGGTAAGGCATATCTGCAAATAATCTCTGTATGAATATACCTTTACATGACTTGAAGTGGCGTTGTCATTTGTTTGTGACTTGGAAACTCATTCTGCGGCTGCAGAAAATTTATAAAGAAGTTATTTACTTACCATAACATTCCATGTGAGTAGTTCATCTCGCCTTCATTCTTTACTAATGAGTTCGGAGCCAATCCCTCAGCTCTGATACGGCCAATTGCAAAGCTCGAGGTCTTCAAATAGCTCAAGGCCAGGTCCCTATCCCATGATGCACCTGGAATTACCTCAGATCTTGTTTGCTGCGTATAATACTATATGTCATTCTTTCACTCCCAAGAAAAAGGTATAGAAGGATTGAGTAACCAGGATGGATCCAGCATCTCAGTCATCTAACAGCCCAAGAAGAGGTAGGAGGGAGGAACGTAAGAATGAAGGCGAGATGAACAACTCACATGGAACGTTATAGTAAGTACATAACTTCTTTATGTGAAGTTGTTCAATCTCGTCATTCATTCTTTGCTGATGGGTAGCGTCCCAAGCACCATAAACCTCGGGTGGCTCACAGGAGTATATTTCTCAGGATCGTGGATCCAGAGGAGGCCCTGTCCCTGGAGGCCTCGTCAACTTTGTAATGAGTGATAAAGGTATGAGGTTTTGACCAAGTGGCTGCTGCACAAATGTTATCAATGGGAAGTCTGGCAGAAAAAGCAGATGATGTAGAAACTGCTCTGAGTGAGCTTTACTCTTATGTTGCAAAGGCATATTGGCAGCTGAATAGGCAAAGGTGATATAATCAGATAACCATTTAGACAGAGTTGTTTTAGCCACTGGTCTACCCTTCCTGGAGTCCAAGAATGAAACAAAAAGCTGGTCTGATTTTCTGAAATTTTTTGTTCTTTCCAAATAAAATCTGAGCTGTCTGTGAACATCAAGTTTGTGCAGCATATACTCTAAATTGTTCGAATGGCTGTGGAAGAAGACTGGCAAATCAATAATCTGGTTGAGATTGGTTTCAGTGCAAACTTTGGGCAAAAATAAGGGTTTGTTCTAAGTGAGACTCTCTCAGCATGGAATATCAAATATGGTGGCTTGATGGATAAAGCTTGAAGCTCTGACACAAATAATAGCTACCAGAAATATGGTCTTGCATGACAAAAATTTGAGGTCACGAGGAAGCTGGTTCAAATGGCAGAAGAATTATCTGGGAAAGCATAAAATTTAGATTCCATGGAGAATAGGGAGATTTCACAGGTGGTCTAATATGAAAAGTCCCTTTTTGAAAAGCTTTGGATAACTTGTGAGACATGATATGCAACCCTTCAAATTCAAGATGAAAATTAGAAATAGCAGCCAATTGAACACAAACTGTTGCTGCTGCAGCTCCTTTTTTTAAAAATCATAGGCAAGAACTCTAAAATGGAGGCCATAGGGGCTTGGCAAGGATCAATATTATTTTTAGAAGCCCATATAGAATTTTTTTTCCATTTGCTAAGATATAGCTTCCTAGTAGAAGATTTAAGAGAAGATAAAAGGATCTGTTTTGTCTCATTGGAGAAGTTATGGAATCTGGCTATGATGGGAATTGGAGCAGCCAAGCTGCCAGCTTCAGAGACTGCAGAGAGGGTTGAAGATCCCCAGCCAAGTGTGTCAGAAGGTCTGGAACTGAGTCCAGAATCCAAGGGTCCTCAAAAAGATGAAGTCGAACGAAGGGGAACCAAATCTGATGAGGCCAATGAGGGGCTATTAGAATGATGGTCCTTCCCAGGATTTTTGCTTTCTGTAGAACCTTGGGTATCAACGAGATTGGTGGAATTGCATAGAGAAAACCTGGAGGCCACTCATGTACGAGTGCTTCCCTTGGGGGTTTTCCCAGAGGGGGAATCAGGGCAAAGTAGCTTCTGCATTTCATGTTAATGTGACTGGCAAAAAGGTCGCAGCAAGGCTGGCCCCACCTGTGGAATATCCTGTCCGCTATTTCTTTCTTGAGGGACCACTCATGGGGCAAAAAGATAGCCCTGCTGAGCTTGTCTGCTATCATGTTGGATTTCCCCAGAATGTGCACTGCCAGCAGAAAGCGCTGGGTGGAAACAGCCCACCTCCATACTCTGAGAGCCTCACGACAAAGGGGGTAAGACCTGATTCCTCCTTGTTTGTTCAAATACCAGACCATCGACATGTCTGTTTGAATCGCAATCGTACCCAGAGGAAGAGAGTCCTGAAAGTACTGCAATGACAGAAGTACTGCTCTCATCTCCAGGTCATTGATATGCAGATGTGTCTCTTGATCGGTCCATGTGCCTTGGGCTGTCTTTCCCTGAAAAGTCTCCCCCACCCTATCAGGAAAGCATCTGTGGTCACTGTGGCCACTGGTGTGGGTATCACAAAATGGGAGTCCTATCGTGACATGAAGTGAGGTCAACCACCACTGAAGGTCCTTTTTGTAGGAATTATTTTCATTATAGTGTGAGACATGGGAAGCTCTTGGTAAAACCATTGAGTGAACAACAGCCATTGTAGTATCCGCATGTGCATATGAGCTAGTGGTATGGCTAGAACTGCTGCTGCCATCATGCCTAATAATTTCAGAACTTCTGATGCTGGTGCTCTGTCTTTTGATATCAGAACACTGACATGCTGACTAAGAAGAAAGACTCTTTCTGTTGGAAGCCTTAGTGTGGTGGTGGTGGTGGTGTCCAACTCTGCCTTGATAAAAACGATATGCTGCAATGGCAACAAGGCAGATTTTTCCTGAGCTGATTGTAATGCCCAGATGATTGCAGAGTGACAGAGTGGACATCCTGGCCTGAATGAGTTGATGCCTGGTGGTGGCGGTAAGGAGCCAACTATCTAGGTACGGAAACACCTGGAATTCTAGATGCCTCAGGTGAGCCATGACGACTGCCATGAATTTGGTGAACACTCTGGGGGCTATAGTGAGACCAAAGGGCAGGGCTCGAAATTGGTAATGATTGGCTCCCAGCCAGAAGTGCAGATGATACCTGGATGGCCTGGCCATTTTTATGTGGTAGTACGCATCCTTGAGATCTCTCGAGCACATCCAATTATCTTTCCCTAAGAAGGGAAGTATAGACTGAAGCGTGACCATCTGGAACTTCTCTTTCTTTACGTATTGGTTCAGTCTGCTGAGGTCCAATATAGGTCTCCAGTCCCCCGTCTTCTTTGGAACCAAAAAGAATCTTGAGTAAGTTCTAGATCCTGTCTGGTCTGCTGGGATTGGTTGGATGCCTCTTTTCCTTAGCAATGTTTGGACCTCTATTGTTGCCTGTTCCCTGTAACTGGGTGGAACATCCGGGATTTTTCTTATGGGTGGAGGGGGGTGTGACAAATGGGATGAGGTATCCTCTGGAAATGATACTTTGTACCCAGCTGTATTTTGTTATTTTGAGCCAGATGTCTGGATGCAAAGCTAAGCGACCCTGACTGACACCAGAGCAGGACAGTTGGGCCTCCTCTCAGGAGCGCTGGCAGGGCTTCTCAAAGACATGATCTCTGTCACCCTGGTGTTGCGGACCCCCACTGCTGAGAGGACGGTGTTTTCCATTATTGCCTCCTCCTCTGCCTCTGCAGAGGGGTTCACCACGTGTGTCCTGAAAGACTCCTTGGGCTTTTCGGAACCAAATTTTTCCTCCCTTTTGAGCTTTTTGGGTAGGGTTGGGTAGGGGTGGAAAAATGGACCCCGACAGCAGAGAGAGTCTTTCCGTCCTGTTCACACCTGGTTAAGGTTTCCTTCACTTTAGGCCCAAAGAGGGATGAGCCATCAAAGGGAGTGTTCATGAAGGATGACTTGAAGGGCTCCGCAAAGCAACACAAGTGCATCCAGGAGTGTCTCCTAAGAGCAACTCCTGTAACCGCTGCCCTACTCATTCCATCAGCTGCATAAGAGATGAGGCGCATGGATGAGTTGACTACAGAATTGAGGGTAGCAAGCTGAGTGGCAACTTTGTCAGAAGCTCCTGCAGCTACTGTACCCTGAAGAGTATATCCTAGCTCCTTAAGGAGATCTCTTTGTAACCTGGTAAAATGGGTAAAATAGTTGAGAGAATGAAGAGCAAATGTCGCTGAACTAAACATGCGCTTTCCATATCTATCCATAGTCCTGGAGTCTCTGTTAGGAGGACGGATAGATGAAGAAGTCTCAGACATTTCCTTTTTGGTGGCTGCTGCCACCACCATAGCATCAACTGGAATACATTTTGTTAAAAATGGTTTCCTAGGGCGGCAGAAATGAATTTATTAGGCCTCCTAGGGACAGGCTCCCTAGTATCCGGAGACTTCCACGCCCTTCATGAGATCAGCTGCATCATCTCATCGAAGGGCTGAGACACCCAGGAGGTGGAGGGCTGAGACCCGAAAGCCTTCAGGAGAACTGACTCATCCTCACTAGGGCTTTTGGACTGCCAGTCACCCCTCTGCCTAAGGATTTCCAGTATCTCACCAAATGAGATATCCTCAGAGGGGGACCGTGGGGACCCTTCTGACTCATCTAAGTCAGTATCTGATGTTAGAGACTCCTGAGAGGAGTCTATATGTTTCCTCTTATACAATCTCTTTCTGGGAACCTCATCAGTGGGAACTTCTGGTGAGGTCTCGGAAGAGCAGGGTTCTCCCAATGGGGCTTCCTAAGGCTCTGGGTCTCTACGCTTGGTCAGGATGTGTGAGCCAGAAGCAGACACAGGTGCTTTAGGGGAAGAGGAAGGCAGACCTGAGGTCGAGGATGTCTTAGGAGACATGACTCTCCTCATGGCATCGAAAGCACCTCTGCTCCGATGTGAGGGAAACCGACGGATCTGAAGATACCATCGACACCCCCGGCACCGGGACAGTGGGCTCCAAATCAGAGGTAGGAGCCGAGCTCATCTGAGCCGAAGCTTCGAGAGAGAGAGTCAGAACTGAAAAGTTGGTCCAACTATCCTCCCCAGACCCGACTAGAAAGTGTCAGCCATCAGAGTGCACGGAGCCAAAGACACTGGAGCAGGCATTAGCTCCGAGGGTTCCACTGTCTTCAGGTCTGACTCCTCCATCTCCGAATGACCAGCATGGCTTGGAGGAGGAATAGTTTGAGCGGGTGCAAGGTTCTTCGGCTCCGAAGCCATTTAGGTCGAAGCTGATAACATTTTTGCCAAGGCTGGTGCCAATAACAGCTTCTGCACCACATGATCCACATCCAGATCTGACAGGCTGATAGAGGACCGAGAAGAGCACATTGAAGGTGGTACCAACTGAAGTAATGGACTCTTTGGAGCTTCGGACACCGGTTCCAAGACTGGGGACTGGCTCTGAAAGGAAAAGACTTTTGGTTCCAATGGCAGTGGAGCTGAAGTCAAAGATTTTTTTGATTTCTTAGAGTCCGAAGTCTTGGAAGACTTTTAGGACTTGCTGGATCCATAATGGTCACTCAAAGCTTCTTGAAATGAAGGTTTCAACAACCTGCTGTCGATAAGTTTTCGCTTCCTTTCCTAAAGGACCCTTGAGGAGAAGGAATGACAAATAGCACAGCTGTCTTGCAAATGCAGGGCTCCTAGACAGTATACACAATTCACATGGCTGTCTATTACAGACATCTTTTGGCCACACTTTGGGCACTTCTTAAACCCAGACTTGGGATGCTTGTCTTGGTCAGCCATTGGAAAACTTGGAGAAGAATTACTGTCACACAAAACAATTCTACAGTAATCAGCTACCAAAAACCTTAAAAAATATTAGGCTAAATCTCACACACACACACACACACACACACACACACACACACACACACACACACACACACACACACACACATGCCAAAATGCAATGTAAATATAAATGCAAATATAAATGTGACAGGAAAAGCCTTTACTGTCACCACAACTTTTAAAACACACAATAATAGCAGGCTATACAGAAAAAAGGAGATAGCTGCTAAGATATAATATCCTGTCTAAACATCCAGTCAGACAAAATTACTGTTAATAATAAAACTCTAACAGTAATTATAAATTTAAGCCTTTCCTAAACAAACTAAAGGCTAAATACACTACACAGAAAACTACACACTAAAAAGTTTTTAGCAAAATAATGGCAAAGGTCACTGACTAAGCACACTCTACTGACTAGCAAAGAGTTTAAACTAGGCCTAAAACGAGAAGTCATCTAGAAGAAACATTTTAAATAGACTAAGGGAAGGGACTAAAGTACAGTAACACACAGTATAAAGCTGTAAGCGCTTTAATAAACTACCTAAGCAATTTAAACTATCTAACTATGTAAATGTAAGTAATAAATAAGTAGAAAAACAATTTTACTGGCCCGAGCTAATGCAGAACCTCTGATCTGTTCTAGCGGCAAACTAGATCTGAGGTAATTCCAGGTGCATCATGGGATAGGGACCTGGCCTTGAGCTATTTAAAGATCTCGAGCTTTGCAATTGGCCATATCAGAGCCGAGGGATCGGCTCCGAACCCATCAGTAAAGAATGAACAGCGAGATTGAACAACTTCACATTCTGTGTTATAAGGACAGATATTAGAGGAAATAATTGTAATTGTTATCATCCTCATCTCCATTTTTATTATTATGATGGCTTTTTTTTACTTTATTTCTCAGTGAATGCTTTTCTATTTGATTAATTTTATTAGAAAGTTTATACTTGCTTAGTATGAATGAAATGCTGAGGTATAATGTACTCACGGGTCTTCACTACTGAGTGTTTGTCATTTGTTTTTGTTCACGTATATACTGCCGCATGTTCATTGTTACCATTTGGCCTGGATCATGACTGAAAAGGGCCCAGTCTTACAACCCATTCACTTACCTGGTTAACATGGGGAATAAATAAATAATTAGTGCTACTAGTGAATAACACTAACAGTCATGGCAACTTCTGTTTATCACTCTGTACTTCTCTTTCTTCACAGCTTCTTTTTTATATCAAAAATGTATTTTTCAACACCACTGATGGAGAGGAGGTGTTCTTTGATACAAATGGAGACACACCTGTGATGTATGACATGTTAAACTGGCAGGCAGCCCCTGACAAAAGTACTTCAAAGTACATACATGTTGGATACTTTAACTCTCGTGCTCCTACAGGAAACGATATACTCATTAATGAAAGCTTGATTATATGGAGTGGGGGAACTACAAAGGTCAGTGTATAACAACATGGATTACAGATTTAGAAACACTGACAATATTAAAAAGTTACCATTTGGGTGATTCTGTATTAGTTACCCTTGACAAGGCATGCACATCATCACAAGATTGACAATATTAAAAATATTAAAAAGGTAGAGTTTGGTTGATTGTGTATTAGTTACGTTTGACAAGGTATACACACCATCATAAGACATGAAGAAAATTATATCAGATAAATGTTGTTCAGTGTTCATTGTATCGGCTCAGGATGATTGCTTTTTAAATAAAAGGTTGACAGTTTTTGCTTCAAAGAGAGACTGCCAAATGTGTCAGATTTCAAATCCCAAAAGAAAGCTGAAGTCAGAAGGAATCTAACTAGTTTGTGGGCCACAGCAAGATGCATAATTACAAGTTTTGAAACACACAAAATAACCAAGAAGGGATATTTACTGAGTGTTTAGTGTTTAGTCTGTATTGTAACTTGCATCTTCCCACATGACCCCCAATTTTCTAATCTCATTTCCTAATTATATATCATTATGTATCGTTTAGTCTAGTATGCATACACCTGTTTTTGATTATTTTTTTAGCAGTTACCATGCAATAATACACAATAAAATAAACACTGTGGTGAGCAGCTTAATATGAAGATGCTCATTCCCTCTCCTGCTTTAACAAAACAAATTGAATATTATCTCGTTCTCTGTACATGGTGTTGTTCTAGTGACACCTGAAGTTAATAACAGCTCTTCGCTATTATTAAGTAACTGGTTTGTTAAATTAACATTTTACTGAATGTAATTTTGAAGTGTCATGTAGCTGTAATAGTTAGCTTACTGTCTAACTTTCCATTTGTTTTTTATTAGTCGTGCACTCACTGCATCCTCGCATCATGCACCCCTGTACCACCGTACTCATGTGTGCTAACCCTAACACTGCCCCAACCCTACACATAACATTACTAAAACCTATTTTCCTAACAGTGAAGGATACATTTATAAATAAGGCACTAGAATGCACATGTACTCATATACACAAACACACACACACATGCACAGATTGCACATACACCATCTCATATACACACACACACACAAAACATTCAAGCTACCACCTTACCTATCCCGTACTCTAAATATAACCTAGACACACTCACATGCGCATAGACATGAAACCAGTAAAACTTCTGCTAGTCCCCTAACCCCAGTTTGATGAAACATGCCCCCATTGTGCTGTGACCATGGATTTCTTATATAAATTTAAAGGTGCAGTGGGTGCATTTCTTGCTTTCTGCACAGCTTATCGTGAGATACTATTTTAAACGAGAATTTTCAAAATGGAGTACTTAAAAAAAATCTCAGTTTCAGTTTGTCCAGCTCATATTTAAATATTCTGCTTTAAATCAGCTAGAACATTCCAGTTTCATTTAGTACAGTAATATAGTATGGGGGAACTCACAAAGAATGTTCTGCCATATTAAGAATTGTGACTGTGTACATGTCTTAAGATTCAGCTTGAGAAATTTATAGATGAAATTATATATAGTCACCCATATTTTCTACTGCTACCCCAGTCCAGTTTGGTGGAATTTATTTAAGTAAACATGGATGGGGGAAGCACAAGCCAGTGCATTTCTTTGTGCTGGTCCGAAGCCCGGATAAATGGGGAGGGTTACATCAGGAAGGGCATACGGCGTAAAACTTTGCCAAATAATTCATGCGAACACCAGTAAATATTTCCATACCGGATCAGTCAAGGCCCGGGTTAACAACGACCACCACCAGTACTGTTAGCCACCAGGGTGCTGGCGGAAATTGGGCTACTGTTGGCCAAAGGAGGAGAAGCGGCGGAAGGCATTGTCAAAGGCAGGAAGAAAGGAAAAAGGCTAGGACTGTGGTAGTGATGGTCGGAACTTTGAATGTTGGCAGTATGACTAGTATAGGGAGAGAGCTAGCTGATATGATGGACAGAAGGAAGGTTGGTGTATTGTGTGTGCAAGAGACCAGATGGAAGGGGAGTAAGGCTAGGTGTATCGGAGGTGGGTTCAAATTGTTTTATCATGATGTGGATGGGAGGAGAAATGGCGTAGGAGTTATTCTGAAGGAACAGTGTGCTAAGAGTGTTTTGGAGGTGAAAAGAGTGTCGGATAGAGTGATGTTTATGAAGCTGGAAATTGATGGTGTAATGATGAATGTTGTTAGTGCTTATGCTCCACAAGCTGGGTGTGCGATGGTGACGACTGTACCCAAGGGTGAGACAGTGGTGATTGGAGCAGATTTCAATGGGCATGTTGGTGAAGGGAACAGAGGGGATGTGGAAGTGATGAGTAGGTATGGTGTTAAACAAAGGAATGCAGAAGGTCAGATGGTAGTGGATTTTGCGAAAAAGATGGACATGGCTGTGGTGAATACGTATTTTAACAAGAGGGAGGTGCATAGGGTGACATACAAGAGTGGAAAAATATGCACACAGGTGGATTATATCTTATGTAGAAGGGCCTGTTTGAAGGAGATTGGAGACTGTAATGTGGTGACCGGGGAAAGTGTAGTTAGGCAGCATAGGATGGTGGTTTGTAGGATGACGTTGGTGATCAAGAAGAGGAGGCAGAGTGTGAGGGCAGAAAAAAGGATTAAATGGTGGAAATTGAAAAAGGGTAATTGTGAGCTGGAGTTCAGGGATGAGTTAAGACAGGCACTGGGTGGCAGTGAAAAGTTACCAAATAGCTGGGTAACTACAGCAGAGCTAGTAAGGGAGATGGCTAGAAAGGTGCTTGGTATGACATCTGGACAGAGGAAGGATGACAAGGAGACATAATGGTGGAATGAGGAAGTACAGGAGAGTATACAGAGAAAGAGGTTGGCAAAGAAGAAGTGGGATTGTCAGAGAGATGAAGAAAGTAGACAGGAGTATAAGGAGATGAGGTGCATGGCAAAGAGAGAGGTGGTGAAGGCTAAGGATAAGGCATATGAAGAGTTGTATGAAAGGTTGGACACTAAGGAGGGAGAAAAGGTCCTGTACCGATTGGCTAGACAGAGGGACCGAGCTAGGAAAGATGTGCAGCAGGTAAAGATGATAAAGGATAATGAGGGAAACATACTCACAAGCGAGGAGAGTGTGTTGAGGAGATGGAAAGTACTTTGAGGGGTTGATGAATGAAGAGAATGAGAGGGAGAGAAGGTTGGATGATGTAGGGATAGTGAATCATGAAGTGCAATGGATTAGCAAGGAGGAAGTAAGGATAGCTATGAAGAGGATGAAGAATGGAAAGGCTGTTGGTCCAGATGACATACCTGTGGAAGCATGGAGGTGTTTAGGTGAAATGGCAGTGGAGTGTTTAACCAGATTGTTTAATGAAATCTAGGAAAGTGAGAGGATGCCTGAGGAATGGAGAAAAAGTGTTTTGGTACCGATTTTTAAGAATAAGGGTGATGTGCAGAGCTGTAGTAACTACAGAGGGATTAAACTGCTCAGTCACAGCATGAAGTTATGGGAAAGAGTAGTGGAAGCTAGGTTAAGAAGGGATGTGATGATTAGTGATCAGCAGTATGGTTTCATGCCGGTAAAGAGCACTACAGATACGATGTTTGCTCTGAGAGTGTTGCTGGAGACTTAGAGAAAGCATATGACAGGGTGCCTAGAGAGGAGTTGTGGTATTTTATGAGGAAGTCGGGAGTGTCAGAGATGTATGTAAGAGTGGTACAGGATATGTATGAGGGTAGTGTGACAGCGGTGAGGTCTGTGGTGGGAGTGACGGATGCATTTAAGGTGGAGGTGGAGTTACATCAATGATCAGCTCTGAGCCCTTTCTTATTTGCGATGGTGATGGACAGGTTGACAGATGAGATCAGACAGGAATCCCCGTGGCCTACGATGTTTGCAGATGACATTGTGATCTGTAGTGTGAGTAGGGAACAGGTGGATGAGACCCTGGAGAGATGGAGATATGCTCCAGAGAGAAGAGGAATGAAGGTCAGAAGAACTAAGACAGAATATATGTGTGTGAATGAGAGGGAGGATAGAGGAATGGTGAGGATGCAAGGAGTAGAGGTGGCGAAGGTGGATGAGCTTAAATACTTGGGATCAGTAGTTCAGAGTAATGGTGAGTGTGGAAGAGAGGTGAAGAAGAGAGTGCAGGCAGGATGGAGTGGGTGGAGAAGAGTGTCAGGAGTGATTTGTGACAGACGAGTACTAGTAAGAGTGAAAGGGAAGGTCTACAAGAGGGTAGTGAGACCAGCTATGTTATATGGGTTGGAGACAGTGGCATTGACAAAAAGGCAGGAGTTTGAGCTTGATGTGGCAGAATTAAAGATGCTAAGATTTGCACTGGGTGTGACGAGGGTGGACAGGATTAGGAGTAAGTACATTAGAGGGTCAGCCCAGGTTGGAAGGTTTGGAGACAAAGCCAGAGAGGCAAGATTACATTTGTTTGGACATGTGCTGAGGAGGGATGCTGAGTATATTGGGAAAATGATGCTAAGGATGAAGCTACCAGGTAACAGGAAAAGAGGAAGGCCTAAGATAAGGTTTATGGATGTGGTGAGAGAGGACATGCAGGTGGTTGGTGTGACAGAGCAAGATGCAGAGGACAGGAAGAAATGGAAACAGATGATCTGCTGTAGTGACCCCTAATGGGAACAGCCGAAAGAAGATGATGAAACATGGATACCTGTAAATTGCACCTTAATAATTAATGATGTAATGCTGTACCTGAAATAATTTATTGCATCTAATAAAATTTATGGATGGTACCTTCTAAACATATTTCTGCTTCATTCTTACTCTTCACTGTTATATATAGCCTGTGGTTAAATTGTTAAAGGTGTGTGTGTGTGTGTGTGTGTGTGTGTGTGTGTGTGTGTGTGTGTGTGTGTCTGTGTGTGTGTGTGTGTGTGTGTGTGTGTGTGTGTGTGTGTGTGTGTGTGTGTGTGTGTGTGTGTGTGTGTGTGTGTGTGTGTGTGCGTGTGTGCGTGTGTGTGTGTATGTGCATGTGTGCTGGCATTTGGATATGTGCGCACATGTATACATGCATTCACATACAAACACACATACACACGCTTATGTGTATGTAAATATATATATATATATATATATATATATATATATATATATATAAAGAGAGAGTGTGAGATATGCTGAAACTCAGATAAATCCCTGTGTAAAACATTATTTTTCCATTTGGCTCAACAACAGATACCACTGTACAAGTGTTAATGCCACTCTATCCACCAGGACACCTGTTACTTATGATATACTGCATAGCTATTTGGGATCTACTTTTGTCAAATTTGACAGAAAAGGCTCTAGCTATCCAAATTCATGTTTGAAAGCAAGCTGGGTGTCATCATCAGTACACATGAAGATACTCTGATCTTCCAAGAGGGTCTAAGCCAGGTAAAGCTGTGATGCCAGGATCACAACCTATAGATGAATGCCAAAAAATGTAGTATCGTGCAGTTTGAGAAAAAGGAACTCACACACAAATACCATATAAATGACACACCCTTACAGGAACACACACACACACACACACACACACACACACACACACACACACACACACACACAGACACACACACACAGGAACTCACACAAGCATAGCATATAAATGACGCACCCTTATAGGAACTCATACACCATATAAATGACTCACCTTTACAGGAACTCACATACACATACCATATAAATGACACACCCTTACAGAAGCTTACACACACCATATAAATGATACACCCTTACAGTAACTAATACATACATGCCATATAAATGACACACCCTTACAGGAATATGCACACACACACACACACACACACACACACACACACACACACACACACACACACACACACACACACACACACACCATATAAATGACACACCCTTACAGCGACTAACATATAGATACCATATAAATGACATATCCTCACAGGAACTGACACACACATACCATATAAATGACACATCCTTACAATAATTCACACAAACACATATACCAGATAAATTATACATACTTAAAACAGACACAGTTGTGAGAGACCTAGGCACCTTCACGGATAATGAACTTTCCTTGGACAGCTATGCATGCTCTGTCATTAGTAAAGTCTTCTACATTATTCATCTGATTATTAAGGGCATCTCCTGTCTGTCAAAAGTGATCATCATTCCGCTTTACTTGGGGATGGGAGATGAGCAGTTCGGATTCAGATCAGGATGCATCAGTATTGACCCAATGATTGCATTGAGACAGATACTTGAGAAGAAGCTAAAGATGAGAAGAGACTCCAACTGGGCATTCCAAGACTTGGAGAAAACATTTGACAAGGTCCTAAGAAAGCTGATCTGGGCAGTACTGTGGTGGTTTGAAGTCCCAGCAACACTGGTAGAATTAGTGCAAGCTATATATAAAGTACCCAATGAGTCAAGTATGAACAGTGTTCGGCCTCACAGAGGGGTTCTCAGTGGGAGTGGGTGTACACCAGGGTTCAGTTCTGAGCCCACTGCTGCTCATACTGGTAATGGACTACATTAGCAAACAGGCTGGTGGGGATGGATCAACAAAGCTGCTGTATGCAGATGATGTGGCAGTACAGGCAGACTGTGAGCTAGAAGGTCAGCAAAGGATATGAGAATTAAATACAAAACTGAAGGCACATGGGATGAAGCTAAGGACAGTTAAGATGGTGGTAATGGCAGCAAACTGGGGAAATCTGAAGAAGCTGAGAATAGGGATAGAAGGGAGGATAGTGGAACAGGTAAACAGCTTCAAGTATGTTGCAGGGGTGGTTGAGGAGAAGGGTAGTCTGAATGAAGAGGCCAAAGGTAGAATCGGAGGGGCTGCAAACAACAGGTTTAGAGTGTCAGGTGTAGTCTATGACAGAATAATGCCAAAGAAGCTGAAAAGTAAGGTGTACACGACAGTGGTGAGACCAGTACAACTGTATGGTACAGAAACCTGGGCAGTAAAGGCAGAACAGTTGAAGAAGCTAGAGGTTATGGAAACGAAGTGCCTGACAAGGGTGATAGAATGCACACTGTGGGACAGATGATGAAAAAATGAGGACATAAGAGCAGAAGCCAAAGTAACTCCAATTGCAGAAAAGATCAAAGAGAACAGATTACGGTGGTTTAGACACATGCAGAAAAGCAGAAGACAATCTGGTGAGGAAGATTTGGAACTGACAAGAAGAAGGTAAGAGGAAGCAAAGAGGTGGATGGATTGTTTGAAAGAAGATCTGCGACAGTCAGGCATGAGTGTTAAAGAAGGCAGGAGTGTAGCACTGAATCGAGAGAGTTGGTGACAGTTAACACGATACCCTGACCCCATGTAAAAAAAATAGGAAAAAGGAGGCTGATGATGATGATTCCTCTTTACTTATCACTCACTAGTACCATATTGCAATACAGTTTGACCTTCACTGTGTACCTAGATAAACACCTAACCCAACCTAAATTGGAATAAAAATGCAGCATATGGACAGAAAAAAAATATAATTAAAATGCTTTGTCTGATGAAGTCCTAGTTATACATGGAATAAAAGTTCTTAATCTCCTAATAACTCATTGATTCTGTTCATATACTATATGTTTTTTGTTTGGTTGTTTTTTTAGTTCTCAGTTTTTAACAAACTGCACATTTGATTTTTGTCAGTTTTTACCTATTCAGAATTGACAAACTCAAGCAATTCTTCTTTAAAAATATTTTGGATAAGAGCTCCCTGAGTGAATCTGAAAGCCTTGTCTTTCTCTCTCTCTTCTCTGTCTCTTACAGACTCCTATGGGGTGATCTAGGCACGTTCTACAAAGCTAAATATGGCCAAGTCCTGCTTGATCTACTAGATCTGTAAAACCAGTAGTAGCACACATACAATGTCAATGGATGTAAATGTATATTGCAACATAAATAGGATAAGTAGGGCTTGTTGGGATGAGAGACATCCCTCTCTAAGAAACTGCCCACCTCTGGAGCAAGCTACCACATAATGTTAAACAAAGCATGTCCCCTCTCTATATTCAAAGATAATGCAAAAAATGTAAGGGAAAGTACATATTTACCTCCGGCCTAGCTTCCTATCTATTATGGACAGGGGGTAACATAGTTGGGTGTACAGTGGGATTGTAGTGACTAGGTTTGAAAGAAATTAACTGGTCTATCACTTAGAAACAACCGATGAATGTATGAACCAATGAACTTAATAATGAGGCATATTTTTCTTTTCTGAACTAATGGATGTCTCATGTGTTCACCCCTCTTGCTACTGTTAAGGTTGATAGCCCACTGGCTAGCATGATTTAATTTGGTTTTGCATGGTTTGGAAATCACATCAGTATATTGCATACTCATTACATACCTCTCAGCTGTCCAGATTTTTGCCCCTCTTTTTGGTCTGTTCTTCATAAAATATGTGGGTTTTCTGGCAAATCATTCAGGATCGGTTATCACTAAATAATGTCAAACATTTGAGTTTCAGACTTCACATCCTTCAGAAAATACATGCTAATGCAAAACCTTCTATTTCATCAACTTTCTAAGTTAAAAGAGCAATACTTGAAAGTTGCCTCTATCTGAGGGCCTTTTCTGCATCATTATTTTTGGTTTTATCTAGAATTCTTTGTTAGGAAGTTAAGTGTTTGTGCTTATGTCTCTAAAAAAATGCACATCTAAAATGTTTTATTACTCATAATTAGGGTTGCTACTGTTTGTTGTGGCTAAAACTGGACTAAGGCCACAAGCCTTGAATCACTTGTAACCCCACCCATTTTATGATGTCACTGTTTCCTTTTTTGAAACAGAATACTGGAGTTTGTACAGTGATTTCCATACTACTGGAGAATTGATTTGATTTCTGGATAGTCCGGAAAAAAAATGGATAGGTGGCAACCTGGCTTTGTTGAACTGTCTTAACCCACCAGCTGTTTTGAGCAGGAATGACCATGGCTAGATTGACTGACATGCTAAATGGCTATGATATAGCATGCAGATGATGCATGATTGACATGTCATGCAGATTTGCCAGTGATGGCATGAATATTCATTGTCTAATCATAATGTATCCTCTTTCTTGATGTAGTGCAATGTCAGAGTTGGTATATTTAAGTAGTTGGGGTGTGGGGGATGCAGGGGAGCTTGGTGGGTTAAGACAGTACACAAAGCTCTAAATACAAGTGTCACTACATTTGCCTACCTCACTTTAGGAGATATATCCAGGCGAAAGGGCCCACTGCTATATTTCATCAAGATTACCTGAAAACAAAATACAGATAGCCTAAAACCCTTTACTGCTCTGACACAAACAGAAAAATAATTACTCCCGACAACTGCATTTTGACAGAATGCTTAAAAGTTCACTCACAAAATTAAAATCATACTGATCCTTGCTTGAAAGAAAATGATGTTCATACATTCATAGGTTCATAGGTGAGTACTTGGCTAATGGCCCTGGAGCCAGTACTAGCCTACCCAAAAATACTCCCATTCATCCTGTTGCTGGACGTTAGTTCCTTGTGCCCTTATCGAGCAAGATTGTTGAAGTGATCCCCGGTGTGAATTTCCTGTTATCCATCCACTTGCCAAGATTTCTCTTGAAGAGGGCTAGTGAAGTGCTCTGCTTGATATAAATGGGGAGTTTATTCCATAGTATGGGAAGTCTCTGGGTTAGGAACCTGTCCCTCCAGCAGGTTCTGTTTATTGTGATGATGAGGTTGAGGTCACTGGAGCGTGTGGTTCAGAGGGGTTGAGACTTTTTCAAATGAAGTATGTCTAGCAGCACTGGGTCAGACATGGCTTTGTATGCCAAGCAGAGATCGCCTCTAAGTAGGCGATATGAGATGGAGTAAAGCTGGAGTTTTTGAGTCTGTCTATATAAGGCATGTGTTTGAGTCTTAGGATCCTCTTTGTGAGGAATTTTTGTGGCCTCTCCAGTTGTTGTAGGTGTCTAGTGAGGTACATGCCAAATGGGGCATTGTACTCTATAATGGGTCTAATGAGGGATGAGTAGAGAGGGATTATGACTTCTTTCTTCCTGGATGAGAAACCTTTTGTAATGAGGTGTGCCACACAGAAGGACTTTCTAACAATCCCTTATCACACCTTAGGAGTTAAGTGGGCTACTGTTGATGTTGTAGTTCATGAGCACCATGTTTTTCCCAAAGGGAATGATGATGCACTTTTTAGCATTGAGCTTAAGAACATGGTTCTGGCACCAGTCGTTGGTCTCTGTGAGGCATTTTTGTAAGATGCCTACATCAGCTTGAGAATCGATAATAGCTCCCAGTTTGCAGTCGTCCACAAATCTAGTTAACCAGAATCCCTTGGTGTTGGCCTGAACTTCTGAGAAGTAGATGCCAAACAAGAGAGGACCCAGAACAGATCCCTGTGGCATGTGCCTGGTAGTCGGATTTGGAGTCCACTACTTTCACCATGTGGGTACTGTCTGTGAGCCAGTTGGCAGCCCATTTTTATGATGTAGGGTTAATGCCTAGGTTAGTGAGTCTTTCAATGATCCCTGAGTGGGGGATGGCGTCGAAGGCCTTGGCTAGATTGAGGTAGGTTGTATAGACTACCTTGCCTTCACTGACTGCTCTGATGACAGATTCAAAGAAGTCTATCAGGCTGACATGATCTGCCCTTCACAAACCCAAACTGTGAGGGATCCAGGGTTTGAAGGTTCCCTATATCCTTATTTATGAGGTCCATAATGATGTGCTCCATGGCCTTACAGATCAGGCTCATCAGGCTGATGGGGTGGTAGTTACCAGGGTCACTAGTCACTCCCCCTTTGTGGAATGGAATGGAATGTCTGTAGTGGTGCAGCATTCAGTGAGAACAAAGCCTGAAGTGAGGCTGTGGTTGAACAAGGCACTCAGGTGTGGTGCCATTTCCCTTTGTAATTCATGTAGAACACAGCCAGGTATATTATCAGGTCCCATGGAAGCTGTGTTTTTGGCTTTGCACAGTGCGGCTTCTACCTGTGCAGGGTTGATATTAGGGATTTGGCATTCCTCGGCTATTGCAATGGGCCCTCTATCAGGTGAAGTGGGGTAAAGTTGCACTAAACCTGTCGGCCAAGATGTGGGCAATATCTGTTGATTCAATATAAGTGGTGCCATAGTGCAGTAGCTCACAGCAGATCTGTGTATTATTATGCAGATTCTTGACATAACTAAAGAATGCCTTGTGTTTATCTTTAGTATCTGTAGTAATTTTGTTTTTGTAACTAGTTTTGGAGGATTTGATGAGGTTTCTCAGTTTTTTGCTGAGACTTACAAGGGAATTTTCCCAGTCTTGGGACTTTACCCTTTTCTGCAATCGTTTTTTCCTTCTGTTATAGAGTTTGTTATTGGCAGGGGACCACCAATTGGTTTCCTTTTTTTTGGAGGACAGGATCTTGGTTCTGTTTGGTATGGCCTGATCCATGCATTTGTGTAAATGCTCAAACAGTGCCTTGGTGTATGATTCAGCAGCCATGCATTCATTCCCCATTTGAATGGATGATGTGAAGTTTGACACTTCAGTCTTTAAAAGCTCAAAATTGGATTTGGAGAAGGTCTTCACTGTGGTTTTCTTTATGGAGGGGTGAGGGTGGGATTTGGATATCAATGGTGATTAACTTGTGGTCAGAACTAACCAGGAAGGAGTTGATTACTAGTGTAGAGCAGCAGTCCCCCATATTTGTAATGACCAGGTCGAGAATTTTTCTACCTCTGGTAGGGGTGAGAATGAGTTGCTCCAGGATGATGGAATTAATGAATTCCAGAAATCATTGGGCATATGAGCTGGAACAGGAGTAATTTTCCCAGCTAATGGAGGGGTTGTTAAAGTCTCCCAGTATAAGGGTATTAGTTTTAACCTTAATGCTTTCCAGAGTGTTCAGGAATGCAGAGTGGGAGTCTTGGAACATTGTGGGGGATCTATAGCAGGCTACAACCTGGATTGTAGTTTTATCCAGTGTTAGTTGTACCTGAAGTATCTCTGATGCATTATGTTGGGCAACTAGTCTGGAAATGTGCGTATCCTTTATAGGTTCATAGGTTGGTACTAGGCTATTGTCCCTAGGGCCTATACAAGCCTAGCCATAACAATTCCCTAGATATTTCTTCCCAGAGTATTTACTTCCCTGGACCTCTGTCTAGCAGGGTGACTGACGTGATCCCCAGGGTGAACTTCCTATCTCCCATCCAATCATCAAGGTTCCTTCTGAAGAGGGCCAAGGAGGCACTCTGCTTGACATGTATGGGTAGTCTATTCCAGAGTATGGGGAGTCTCTGGGTCAGGAACCTATCCCTCCAGCATATTTTGATCATTGTGATGACAAGGTTTAGATCCCTGGAGTGTCTGGCTCTGAGGGATTGAGATTTCTTTAAGTGGAGCATGTCCAACAGTTCAGGGTTTGACATGGCCTTGTATGTTAATCAGAGATCACCTCTGAGTAGACAGTATGCCACAGAGTATAGCTGGAGTTTTTTTAGACGGTCAGCATAGGGCTTCTGCTTTAGGCCTGTGATTCGTTTAGTGAGGTATTTCTGTGGCCTTTCCAGCTGTTTCAGATAAGTTGTGAGGTACATACCAAATGGGGCATTGTACTCTATAATGGGTCTAATGACGGATGAGTACATTGGGAAAATGACCTCCTTTTTTCTGGAGGAAAAGCCCTTAGTGATGAGGTGTGCCACATAGAAGGATTTCCTGACTGTTGTGGCAATGTGGTTATCAAAGCTGAGACCACTGTCCACCTGTGTCCCTAAGTCTCTCATCACACTTTCGGTGTTTAGTGTACTGCACCTATGTGGTAATTCATAGGTACATGTTTTTTCCCAAAGGAGATAACTATACATTTCTTAGCATTAATCTTGAGCTCATGGCTCTGGCACCAAGCATTTGTTTCTGTAAGGCCCTTTTGTAGAATCTCCACATTATTTGGGGATTCAATAATGGCTCCTAGTTTGAAGTCATCTGCAAACTTTGTTAGCCAGAGTCCATTAGTGTTGGCCTGTACTTCAGAGAAGTAGATGACAAACAAGAAAGGTCCCAGGAGTGAACCCTGAAGTACTCCACTTGTCACTTGTCTGGAGCTGGATTTGGAGTCGGCTACTTTTACAGTCTGGGGTCTGTCAGTAAGCCAGTTGGCAACCCATCGAGTGATGTAGGGATTTTTGCCCAGCTTAGTAAGTTTATCTATGATTCCAGAGTGGGGGGTGGTGTCGAAGCCCTTGGCGAGGTCCAGATAGGCTGTGTGGACCGCCTTATCCTCGTCCACAGCTCTGGAGACTGATTCAAAGAAGTCAATCAGGTTCAGGAGACAAGATCTGCCTTTCACAAACCCAAACTGGGTGGGGTCCAGTGTTTGAAGGTTGCCAATGTCTTTGTTTATAAGTTCCATTATAATGCATTCCATGCCGTTGCAGATCAAGCTCATCAGACTGATGGGACAGTAGTTCCCGGGATCCAAGGTGGATCCCCCCTTGTGGAGTGGGACAACTGTAGCTGTGTGCCACTCAGTAGGCATGAAGCCTGAGGTGATGCTATGATTAAACATGACACTTAGGTGAAGTGCCAGTTCATTTTGTAGTTCATATAGTAAACAGCCCAGGATGTCATCTGGTCCCATGGATGCTGTATTCTTAGCTTTGGAGAGTGCGTTTTTTACCTGTGTGGCCATGATTACCGGAATTTGGCAATCTTTTGGTATTGAGATGGGCCCTTTAGGGGGGTGAGAGGGGGGTGAATTTGGCACTAAATCGATCTGCCAGGATATTGGCAATATCCTTGGAATCAGTATATTTAATGCCATTCTGTTGTAGCTCAGAGTAGATCTGAGCATTGCCATTTAGATTCTTGATATAACTATAGAATGCCTTGTGGTTGTCTTTGGAATCTTTGACAATTTTATTTTCGCAACTAGCTTTGGAGGATTTTATGAGGAATCTCAGCTTTTTACTGAGGCTGGTAAGGGAGTTTTTTGCATCCTGGGATTTTCCTCTTTTCTGCAACAGTTTCTTCCTTCTGTTGTATAGTTTGTTTATGGCAGGGGACCACCAGATTGGCTTTCTTTTTTTTTGGAGGAGAGAATCTTGGTTCTATTTGGGATGGCACGATTCATGCACGAGTGGATGTGCTCATGCAGTGCCTTAGTGTAAGATTTAGCAGTCGAACTTTCAGCTCCCGTCTGAGTGGGTGTCATGAAGTTTGTCACTTCTGACTTCAGTAGTATAAAGTTGGCTTTGGAGAAGTTTTTTACTGAGGTTTCCTTACTGGGGGGGGGTGGATGTCAAGGGTGATTTGCTTATGGTCAGACCTGACCAATGAGAGGGTGACAACTGGTGTGGAACATCTATCTCCCATGTTGGTAATGACCAGGTCTAGGATATTGGAGCCCCTGGTGGGACAATTGATTAGTTGATCCAAGGCACTGGAATTTATGAATTCCAAGAACTGTTGGGAAAAGGTGTTGGTACCCGAGTAGTTTTCCCAGTTAATGGCAGGGTAGTTGAAATCACCCAGTATTAGGGTGTTTTCCAGTATGTTTTGAAAGGTGTAGTGAGAATCTTGGGACATGGTGGGGGATCTGTAGAAAGCTACAATTTGGATTGCAGTCTTAACTAGTGCTAGTTGCACCTGGAGAATTTCAGATGCATTGTGTTGGGCAACTAGCCTGGAGGTGTTTTGGTCTTGGTTTGGTGGCCGAAAAGTGAGGTAAGAGTTGTAGCCTGGTATTGCAGGGGTGGTCTCTGGAGCCTTGAGCCAGATCTCAGTTATTGCACAAATATCAATGTTCTTCATTTTTAGGAGTGCCTCGAGAGAGTGCATTTTGAAGTTTAGACTTCTAGCATTGAGTAGCATTACCTTCAGATTTTGCATGCTTGTAACTTTTATGGTGGTGGTTTTGTCCTTTGAACCATGTCTAAAAAAGGCACTATAGGGGTGGCAAGAGCTTTAGCCAGTAACCTGAATCCCAGGAGTGACAGGTGCAGACCATCTCTGGCAAAGCATCGTGGTTTGTCGATCATGTCGTCCCAGGCAGACAGATACTGGATCCCCTTTGAATGACACCAGAAGCTTAGCCAATTGTTGAAGTCAAGTCATTTTGTCCTTATACTGTGGTATCATTCTGGGTGCAGGCAGGATGCTACTCAGGGCTAGGGTCATAACTGCCTGGGCCACATGATCCGAGAGCTCTTCCATGTCTTTTTTGATGCAGTCCAGGGAGGTACGTCTCAAGTCATTCACTCCAACTTGGACAATGACAGAGTTGTATTTGTACTTGTTGTGGATTGACTTGAGTGCATGTGTTATGTGGTGGATTCTGGCACCCGACAGGCAGCTGACTGTAATTTTCTCCTTGTTCAGCCTGGTGAGTGGGACATCAGTGTGCCTGACTATAGAGTCACCTATGACTAAAGTGTTGGGTACGTTGTCTTTCCTTAGGGGCTGTTGTTGGGTGGCACACTGGTGTTTATGAAGATGGATACACCACCACCTTTGGGGCTTCAGTCCACACCTCCTTTAGGGCTTTGGTCCAGATGTAGAGGCCGAAAAGTGTGATATGCATTGTAGCCTGATTGTGCTGGGGTACTCTCCGGAGCCTTGAACCAGGTCTCTATACTACACATAGGTCAATGATCTCCAGTTTAAGGAGTGACTCCAGTAAGTGCATTTTGAGATTTAGGCTTCTAGCATTGAGTAGCATAACCCTCAGGTTACGTTTGCTTGCAGTTGTTATGTTGGTAAATTTCTCTTTAGGGCATTGCCTAAAAAAGGCACTATAGGGGTAGCAAGAGCCTTGATTAGTATCCCGAATCCCAGGGGTGACAGATGCAGGTCATCTCTGGCAAAGCATCGAGGTCTGTCGATCATGTCATCCCAGGCAGATAGATACTGGATCCCCTTTGAATGACACCAGAAACTTAGCCAGTTGTTTGCATTGGTTGCTATTCCTCTCCTAATTTCATGTTGTTTGTTGCTTTGTAATAAGCTGCAATTTTTGCATCCAGTGACTAAACAAACTTATGAAATTAGACATCAAGCAACATGCAGCACAGCAGTAATAGTCTATCTAGCAACATTTGCTAAGTGTGAAGGATTCTATGTGGGCAAATGCTCAAGGCGGCTAAGAGACAGCATCATTGAGCACAAGTCAGAAATTAGGAGAGGAATAGCAACCAATGCCTTAGCAAAGCACATAAGTGAGAAAGGCCCATCTCATGTTTTTTTTTAATTTAAAGTACTAGAGATAGTAAATAAAAGTTTGAGAGAAGGGGATATAAACAATAAATTAGAATTGGCAGAATATAGATGGATTGTAAGACTGGAAGGAGATAGACCCTTTGGCCTTAATAGTATGATAACAATTAACCCAATATTGGTTGCTAAGCAAAAAAAATATAAATGAGGAAATTCTGAATTAAATATGTTTTAAATTTTGTTTTATGTGATGAAAGTTTTAAAGTATGTTACTTTTCTTGGGAATGCATTTATGATGATGTACTTAATTGCTTAACTGATGTACTGCTTTTATAGGTTGGCTGTGTCATGTGTTATTTTATCGAACATATAAAAAGGGTTGTTTTAACATGTGTTTTTGAATACTGATGAAGGGTCATCCTGAACGCTTTATTTCTGATAAGAAACTGAGCATTTCTACCTGTTTTTTTTTTTTTTTTTTGTTTTGTTATATTTTCAGTAGTTGCAATGTGTACCCTGACATACAATAGGTCAAATGTGTCATAAATAATGCCCCCTAAGGATAGTGTGGGTGATGGTGCCTGTGATCATGAGGAAGTACTAGCATATACACTTGATACTGATTTGTTGTGTTGACGTAACCTACTGAATGCAGTTCTATGTGATGGAGACCTTGAGTGAGATGTTCTGCTACATGTATATGAATGATGATGAGACCTGCCTAACTTTTTTATGTTACTCCCCTCAACATTTTTTTCTAGTAATTTTCTGAGAATCACATGGTGTTCAACCTACTATGCCCCATTGTGTCTGGACATTACCCCATCCTTGTTCCTGTCCATCACTATTTCTTAGTTGAGTATGGCAAGTTCTGATTAGTGTATACATGGAGGCAGAAATGACTGCTGTGTGTGTCACCACACGAGTGAGACCATGGCATTATCCCTAGCCGCCATCATTTCCATGTTCTAGTGGATATCCTCACATATACCCTGCAGTACTCTGACCATCTCTGCTTGACTCTCTGTGGCAGTTGACTGAGCCTGAAAAATGTCCCAACGTATCTGCTGCAGGGCAGCCAATGCGTTTCATGAGTCTGGATGTAGCTGTGAAATGCTCCTGCACCTCGCACCCTTTGATTCTGAGATTGTAACATATTCCTGAAGGTGTTCCTGCGGTTGAGGAAACACTAGTATTCAGGTACATGGTGTCTCTCCCTGTACCATCTGCAATGCAATGTCTCATCTAATTGACTGTGTAACCCTGTATGACTTCTTGGAGCATTATGCACCTAACTACTGTGCGGTACTCTGTTACCTTGTCATTACACTTGGGACTGTGAGCCACTGTCCTTAGGTTGTGTCATAAATCTACCTGCTATGTTATCATCATCATCATCAACTACCATTGTACTGCTGATATCTTTCAGCTATGCTGGTACAGTCCAACTGCTCATTTATGCTGCTGACTCTGTCCTTTTCCTCCAGTGCCCTGTACAGCATCATCAATAAATTCAAGCACCAGTGTAAATATCTTTCTCTAATATCAGCAGGAATTAGTCATAACGTAATCAGTACAGAATACTATGTTCAGTGTTCTCTTCCCCCTTAATTTTCCTGTACACTTCACACAACCATGTTTGCACAATTAATACATGACACTTCATTTGCATCTCCTGTCATTACTACTCCTGTGATTAACACTGACATATAGCAATTGCATATTAACTTCAGTTTACTCAAAACCCAATGTGTTTCTGCCTAGTAAAACTGTCAACTAAATTGAATTTTCATAGTTTTCCAGTAATTCTTAATTCAAAGTATCTGTAGCTAATTTTAAGAATTTTGCATTTTCCCACATCAATTGCCACTGAGCTTGGCTGAGCACAATTAAAATATGGTGGCTGTAAAACTATTAGCAAGAACTGTGGCCCATTTACATACTGCTTATGCAAATGAAGCTCAGCTGAGCTGATTTCTGTGAATTGCAGAATAACATGTTGGTGTATCTAGTCTTATCTGTATTAAATTACTTCATATAGTCGTACATGGACTGCTGGAGCATTGGAATAAATATTTGCAGTGAGTTAACTTTTAGTTTGCATTGTACTGAACCCTATTCCACATGCATCCATCAAACTATGCTATATCTTATTACTTGTAAAACCAAAAATGAGAGTAGTAAGGTGCTATTGTCAATAAACCAATAAACAAAATCCAAAATAATGCCCAGTAAGGAAAAGGTCACAATCCATGGCCAACTATTAAATAAAACACTCCTTTAATGTAAAAAGCACATAAAAGTTTAACTGAAATCACCACATTTTCATTTTGTCTCAACACCAAGACTTCATTAGATGCAATTGTATCCCATACTATCATTCCATATATAAACTTATCAATTATCATAGCTAATTAAATACAAATTAATACTTAAAGTCAGTTTAACACTACAAACTGCATGTATTATGTTACCATATCTCTTAAACTAATCAATGAAAAATACGTTTAGATATTGTAGAAAAAAAACTTAAATTATAGCATTATTAAAAATTTAAAAAAAAGTGTCATATTCATGTGAACCAGGTAGTTAAAACTATTGTTAATGTAAAGGTTTATAAACCTAAAACTTAAAACATTTTTGTAAAACCATGTAAAACATAGTTCTATGTTTTCACCGTTATATGTCCTCCCTCTAATAACGAAGGCTAATCAATGCAACTAACTACTCTAATGTATATATATATATATATATATATATATATATATATATATATATATATATATATATGTATATATAAATGTACAAACATGCAGATCCATCATTGTCCATAAACCCTTTTATTTTGTAACTTCATTTCATAACTTGTAACGTTAATAAATCTAGGTGATAGAATTATGTTGGTGTTTCACAGTTTGCTGCTCTCATTTTTAATAGGCTATAGAAATATTCTCATTTAGTCCAGGGGAACATTAGCTTGAAGTGTTATTTGCCACCACAATTCCCTGTATTAAATGTTTTCCTCCCATAGCCCCCCACTTATGTAATGTTTAACTTCTTCTAAAACAAAAAATGAGAAATGAGCTTTTCACATTTTTTTGAATGTTTAAATAAAGCATTAGTTTCCTTTTTTTGTTTAAATGTCATAATTGTGTTTGTAAATTCTTTTCTTAAGCTTGTGCTCTGTCTTCCCAGCATAGAAAGATTCAAATTTTACATTCATCACAAGTCACAAGATAAACTAAACCAAAAGAGTGACAATTCAAAAACTCATTTTCTTCAATCCATCTATTCGTACTGGGCAAGTACATTTTTTCTTCATTCGAAATAAATGCACATTGGGAGCAATGACCACATCTAAATGTCTCTTTCTTTTTTCTTGATATAGTATTATACCTATTATTTGTGTCTTGTTCTAATAAAGCTTTTAGGTTTTGTGCTTTCTTGTATATAACCTTAACTGATATAACCTTAACTGGTTCTTTAGGGGTATCTCCTAGGTCTGTCAAACCAATGAAACTTGCCCATTCCTTTTGAATAATATTCTTAACTGAACTTGCACTTCCATTATACACTGTTATTAATGCTTTACTAAAAATTTCATCCTGATAACTTTTCTTTTCTAAAGCTTCTCGTGGGGGATTTTCTCCTAAAATATGTCTAAAACTCTCTTTTCCCCCATCTGTAACCTCTTTCTTAACATCTTGTATAACCTTCACCGGGTAACCCATCTCTTTAAATAAACCTTTTAAAAAGGTACTTTTTTTTAAAAAGTCCATTTCTGCCAAGTTCATCCTACTAGCACGTACATATTGAGCCTCAATAATATTTCTTTTGTAATGAAAAGGATGTCCACTTTCAAAATGGAGGTAGGAATTTGAGAATGTATCATTCCTGTAAATCTTAGAACTAAAACTATACTTCCTTTGGTATATCTGTACATCTAAGTAATGAAGTTTTTCATATGAATAATTGTAAATAAATTTAAAAAACTAGTCGTACTCCCTAAAAAAATAATAAATTCCTCTAACTTATCTAGAGAAGCTGTCCATAGGATGCATATATCATCAAGGAACCTTCCATATAAAACCCAACAGTCAGTGTACTCAGATTAAAATACATATTTGTCTTCTCATTTTGACAAGATTAAGTTGGTCATAGGTAGGGGCACAAACAGCACCCCATAGCTACCCCCTGAATCTGTTGAAAAAATTCTCCTTTGAAATATATATAATTATTTTTCATGACCAAGTCCATTAAGTTTAAACAAACTAGTTGTTCATTGTGTTCAAGACTGTTGTCCTCAAATATTACTTCCTCTAACAACTGCATACCTTTGCTGTGGGGGATACTCATAAATAGGTCAACTACATCTATTGTGACAAAAACTATTTTGTCATCATATAACTCCTGTTTAACTTCCCTTAAGAAATCCCAGGAATCCCTCAAAATGTTACTCTTGTTCAACTATAACTTTTTTAGTTTCACATCAACATATTTTGCCAATGATGACATCTTAGATCCTTCTTCAGCAACTATCGGTCTTAATGGGGGATCAGATATATTTTTGTGGATGTTAGGGATTCCAAAGATAGACAGAATTCTTGTTATTTCATTTTTCAAGTAGTTGTAAGTGTTCTGATCGATGAGCCCCTCCAATAACATATCATTAAGGACAAGGTCAATTTTCCTGTATGAGATATTAATTTCATTCTTGGATGCCCTAGTATATTTGTTTGCATCACCTAAAATATCATTCCTTTTACCCTCATAAATGATAACATCCGTTATAATTACCCCCCCACCCACCACACACACACCTTTATTGGGTTTCATAATTCTAATATCTTTGTTGTTTCTTAAAATCCACTAAAATTCTTTTCTCTTGAATGTTCAGGATGGGTCTATACTTAACCTTCAAGAATTCATTTCTGATTTCCTTCTCAACAATACCCTCAAAATTCTTTAACTGAGGCTGTATTGAGGGGTTGAATGCATTCTTCTTTCTTTCATTTGTCATACCTTGTTGTGTCAAAAATAATCATAAGTTTATTTTTTCACAAACATCTTCAAATCTAAGATAGTTTTAGCAAGGTCACCCTTTTCTGGGGAATGAATTTCAAACCTTTAGATGGTAGACTGAAATGTTCACTAACCAGTTCAATCTTACTAAAATTGTAGATATTAAAGTTGTTCCTAGTGTACCTGTAGTTATTTTCACTAATCACATTTGGAACTTCCACTACATTCTCTATATTGGAGTGAGATGTACCTGTCACTGTTAATATCTCCCTCTCCCTCTATCTGCTTTATTTAAACCAATTATTTGTTTTAGAAAAAGATACAAATGACATAAGAGGGGGGCTATGGGAGGAAAAAATTGAATATAGGGAACTGTGGTGGTAAATAACACTTCAAGCTAACATTCCCAATAGACATAACAAGAATATTTCTATAGCATCCCTATTAAAAATGAGAGTGGCAAAACTGTGATACACCAACATAATTCTATCAACTAAATTTATTAATGTTACAAGTTATGAAATGAAGTTACAAAATAAAAGGGTTTATGGACAATGATGGATCTGCATGTTTGTGCATTTATATATATATATATATATATATATATATATATATATATATATATATATATATATATATATATATGTGTGTGTGTGTGTGTGTGTGTGTGTGTATATGTATGTATATATATCTATATATCTATATATATATATATATATATATATATATATATATATATATATATAGATATATTTGTATATACACACACACACACACACACACACACACACACACACACATTACAGAGGTTAGTTGTATTGATTAGTTTTCATCACTAGAGGGAGCCTTTATAACCATGAATACATAGAAATATATTTTACATGGTTTTACAAAAAAAATTTAGATTTTAGGTTCACATACATTTATATTAACAATAGTTTTAACTACCTGGTTCACATGAATATGACCCCTTTTTTAAAAATGTTTTAATAATGTTATAATTTATTTTTTTTCTGCAATATCTGTTTAATGTATATGTATTATATATATATATATATATATATATATATATATATATATATATATATATATATATAAAATATAATATATGTATATATATATATGTGTATATATATATATATATATATATATATATATATATATATATATGTATATATATATATAAATAGATAGATATATATATATATGTGTGTGTGTGTAAATATATATATTTAATGTATAAATGTATTTTTAATTGACTTGGTAACATAATACACAAGGTTTTTAGTGTTAAACTGACTTTAAGTCTTAATTTGTATTAAATTAGCTATGATAGTTGATAGGTTTATATATATTGAATGTTAGCATGGGATACAATTGCATCTGATGAAGTCTTGGTGTTGACACAAGACAAAAACGCAGTGATTTCAGTTAAGCGTTTGTGTGCTTTTTACATTAAAGGAGTATTTCATTTAATAGTTGGCTGTGGATTGTGACTTTTTCCTTCCTGGGTGCTATGTTGGATTTTGTATGCTGTATCTTATTACTTCCTAACACTCTTTTACTTTGAATGAAGCTAGAAACACAATTTAATCATGTTATTAATGTAATGCAGTTACAAAATAGCAATTATGGAAGGAATGTCACTAGCAATAATTTTACATTCCTGCTCCTAGAACGTATTACTGAACCACAATGACATTGCGGAATCCAGGTCAGAACTTTCCTCTGCATAAAGAATTACATACTGAAATGCATGTAATATCAATTTAATGAACACTGATTTCCCTTCACAGGGCAAAATAAGGAGATATATCTATGAAAAAAAATCACCAGACATCAATGTGAATGCTTCAATACAATTAGTAAACAAAAAGTTACATGACTGTTACATCCAAGAGTAATGCACCTATATAGTTGCATGGGTTGGGTTAGCTGATATCACACCCCACAGGGTATGAATCTTATCCTCTGACCTACTGTCCTGCACTTACATTCCTCATTTTGTTCAGTCACCTCATTGGATGTTAGCAGTTGTAAAGACCTGGGGTCATGCTCCAAGCTGGTCAGGTAATGAAACCAAAATCACGTTCTACCCCATGCAGGAATCATACCTGCAGAAGCTTGAACATGGAGAGACCTGCATATAGTGAAACAATTGACATCTGGAAGAAGCTGAACAACCATTTGTAATCCTTGATCAGGATCATTCATTCTGGACACCAATATCAACACAGATATGACGAACTGCAGAAGCAGAGGGGCAACCAGCAGGCCCAGTGGGTATTGCAGATTCAAGAGAGAAGGCCAGAGTTCTACTGTAAGTATTTTACTTTTCTGCCCTTTCTTCTTCTTTTCCATATGTTTAAAAATGGATTTTTGAATAATGCTAAGATAATAGTGTGACAGTATGTTAAATAAATGCAGGCATGTACACCAAGCAATATATTAATGCATGCAAACACACACAAATGCACACACATTTGTGCGTGTGCATGTGTGTGTGTATGTGTGTGTGTGTGTGTGTGTGTATATATATATATATATATATATATATATATATACAAAAAAAAATATATATATATATATATATATATATATATATATATATATATAAGTATACATATGCATATATGTATGTGTGTGTGTGTGTGTGTGTGTGTGTGTGTGTGTGTGTGTGTATATATATATATATATATATATATATATATATATATATATATATATATATATATATATATCAATCTAATTCAGATGATTGACTTTCAAAATGTCAACCTTCTTATGGTTGAAGAAAGTAGAAAATAAAGTATGAATACAGTGATTTTGCAGGGGGACAAGCCCCCCCCCCCGTACTCTCTACATCTCCTGATAATTATAAATACCAACTCTGAAATGACACTACATTATGGAAAAGGACAAATTTCCTGATCCCAGCTCAATAGAATTTCAGTAAACGCAGTTCACCTTTTCAAAATGTCGAACATATAGTCTCATCCATATGAAGTTCGCCATTGTGAAAACTTGACCTTTTAAAGTAGACCCATGCACACCCACATACACACCCACACACACACACAAAGATATATATATATATATATATATATATATATATATATATATATATATATATATATATTTATATATTTAAAAAAAAGAAAAAAATATATATAGATAGATAGATATAGATGTAGATATATAGATATTTACACACATAGACAGATACACAGATATAGATGTATCTCTACACACAGCCATATATGTATATATATATATATATATATATATATATATATATATATATTTATATATATATATATATATATATATAGAGAGAGAGAGAGAGAGAGAGAGAGAGATGAATATATATATAGAGAGAGAGACACACACATATACACATATATACATACATAATAATTCTCACTAAAAACGTGTATTCATGAATATTTGGATGAATGTGCACATACACATACATAGATATGTGCAAATTACTTCTGTGAAATGCATAACGCTTTGAAAAAAATGCAGTGTTCACTACAGGCCAGAAATTGTATCATTATTTCCATAATAGCTGATGCACTTACTAGCAAATTAATGATCTGCATGTGACTTGTTTCAGGCTGAACTGTTCAAATTATTTTTGAACAAAATAAGAACTCTCTTCCGTACAGCTACTTTTGCTGCTTTTAGTCAGGAAGGCACTCATAATCTATGCAAGGCACACTGCAGAGTACATATTTAAAGTAAAATGTATGGGTCTGTATTATATCTTCAAAAACACTGAACAGCGAACACATGTTCAGTGACCCTAAAAGAGCAAACTCCACTTACAGTGAAAGCCCAAATCAGTGACTTTTTTCCCTTGGAAAAAAATCACTTGCCCCATACAAAATTAAACATAACTACTAACATTAAAAAGTGGGAAGCCTTGCCCCCATACACCCCCCAATGTGGAAGGGGGGCTTTGCCCCCCTCCCCCCTAACTAAATATACCACCTCCAATATCACACCACAGTGGGAAAAAGGGCAAACTCACAATGACGGCCAAGAGATTTCTTTCCCAGGGAAAGAAATTGCTGATTTGTCCTTTGCTGAAATGCATGTTCACTCTTTAAGGTTCGCTGAACAGGTGTTCGCTGTTCAGTGTTTTCAAACATTTACTATAGACACAAATGTATAGCGGTACAACAGATGTAAGCTGCATGTCACTCTCAAACAGACAAAATGGATACAGTAGCAATGTACCAAAGCAGAGAATATCCTTGCATCCTGCAGCTTTTGGTTTTAGTAAATGTTAAGAAAAAATAGTAACATGAATTAAAAAAAAAATCAATGAATACAAAGAAATCAGTCATCCTTGTTAGCAATTTGTATTTAGGGTATGAAGGCCTATTGTGCTGTTTTCTAACTATATCAAATCTAATTAAAATATATAATGATTCCTAGGAATTCCTTAAAATGCCTAGCATGAACCATATGTCCCTTGATAAAAAGGCCATTCTATCATGATGTGCCCCTTTACTATTCAGAGACATGTTAGCCACAATGAGGTAGGACCTTATTGTCAGCTAAGCTGAATTTCTCTGAATTGCATTTACTAATCTGCACATTGCGGTGATAAACAGCAGCTCTTGCAGGCAAAAGCATTCTCCCTGCAATCACTTTCCCACACACACAAGTACATACAACACACACACACACACACACACACACACACACACACACACACACACACACATACATGTCCCTAACCTTATAGAGCCATTATGGCACTTATTTATTATGCCCTGGTGGCTAGTATATTCACCCACCATCGTACTGCCATTGATGCCATTATGTCACTTAAATGAAATTCCTTGGTGGTTTAGTGCATTCCCTCTCCCCCGATCCCCATACTGCCATTTGTGTCATTATGACACTTAATGAGTATTCCCTTGTGATCTACTGGTTCCCCCTGCCATGTTTGTAATGGGCAGCTGAACACAGTCTTTTGGTCAGAATAATTATCTGGTGAGAGAGAGTTTTGTTTTATGTTTACCTCAGCATTAAAGTCAATAAATACTTAGAAAGGTGCAGACACACAATTCCTGCAACACTGAATTCTATTTACAAACCAGATTATCAGCTAGAACTAAAGACACATTTATTTCTTAACAATGTTAACTTCACTAAAATACATCCTTTGTGAATTTCTTTAAAAAACGTATCCAATATTTTATAGATCTTCCATGAAATAGATATTATTATCTGAAGAGTAGTTTTTTATTAACAGACCAGAATATTTGTAAAACATTGGGCAGGATTCACGAAGGCTTGCACGGAGTGTAAGAGACGTGCAACACTCCATGCAAGCCTCGCGATCCAGGAACAGCCCTAAACTCTGTGTAAGAGACCAGCTAAAACGTCTCTTACACGGACTGGGCGTGGACATGCTAAATACCTCACTTGCATCCGAAAGGTATGCAAATGAGGTATATTAGCGATCCACGAAGCAGAAACCAGCCCTTGTAGGAGACGTTTTAGCTGCAGAAATGTACTCAGTTGACAACTGAGTACATTTCTGCAAAATCTACGGAGCGATGTCAGCTCCAAAAAAAGGTTGCATATGATTCAGGCAGCATGCCAATGGCCAAATATGTGGCCATTGGCAAGATAACCTGATGCAAAAATATTAAAAATATGATTTTTTTTTCGGCAATCGCCGATGTTTAAACCCAGCGCAGCCCAGCAAACGGGCTGCGCTGTATAAAACATAAAAGAAGGTTATAAACCCACAAATGTGGGTTTCATGCAATACATGGAATGACAATGCAGGGACCAGCAGACCAAAACCAACATGGCCGCCATGTAGTGGTTGCTAAGGGGGGAAGCTGAGTCTAAGACATGTAACTAAGCATTAGTAGGCAATCTCAAGTAAATGAGGGTTAGGATACTGAATCTAACAGTCACATACCAAATGAGCACGGTCTGAGTAGTGTAAGAGATACAAAAGGGGGAGGAATAGAGTAGGAGATAGGTGACATCACAGGGGGGGGAATGTTAGAAAGAAATGCAGTTCATTGGAGGCCAGTGTAACATGACAGATGACAGGCACAGATCATGGAAAGAGGTGTGCCACTAGATAAGTCATGGAAAGACAAGAAATGGAAGGTGTACACTGTTACCTACACCAAAGTTTCTTGCTGGCCGTGCATGCGCACATGTGCACGCAATGAAGCGCGAGTAAGGCAGTGTGCACGCGTGTAAGGCAGTGTGAGCATGTGGGAGCGTGTTGGGAGAAGTTTAACACTGTTTGCGTGGGTGTGCGCGCGTGTAAGGCAGTCTGAGTATGTTGGAGGCTGTTGGCAGATGTGTAACGGTGTTTGCGCAGGTTTAAACCTGAATAAGTAGATTCTTAACTGTGGAAGCACGTGTGCGCGCGTATAAGCCACTGTGAGCATGTTTCAGATAGTATGCAAGTTGCTCCCCCCTGAGGAAACAGAAAGGAAAAAGGAAGCAACAGAATTAATAGGAAGCTAGCAGGGATAACTGCTGAAGCTAGCAGGTGAAAATAATTAGAAGCAGGCAATTACACAGGCAGAATAGTAGCCCAGCCCAACACTTAAAACTCTGCAAACAGTAGTGCAGGATGTTTTCATTAAGCGACACTGCAAGACAGGAGTAAGCTAATAGAAGTGAAAACTGAAAAAGCTGAACTCAGAGCAGAAATGTTAGGGGCTGCCATAGCTGTCATAATGAGACATAGGCGACTTGCTGAGGGTGGTGACAATGCAGATGGTGCCAGACAACCCACAGTGAGGAGACGGAGAAGAGTGTACAGGCCCAGGGTCACCTACCACGGGTTACATGAGCTGGAGATAGTAGAGCGCTATAGAGTGGACAGAGAGCTCCTGCAGCAGATTGTTGAGCTGTGCAGGCCACGCCTCACACACAGAACCAACAGAGGGGAACCCATCCCAGTGGAAACCAAGGTATGTGTTGGCCTAAGAATACTAGCAACAGGTACCTTCCAGAGACCAACTGGCGATATGATGGGGATATCACAGGCATCAGCCTCCAGGGTACTACACCAGTTCCTGGATGCCATGTCAGCACATGTCGGTGATCATGTATATTTCCCCAATGCCCGTGAGGTATTGGCCAGCAATATGCGTCTCTTCCAGCAAATAGCGGAATACCCTGAGGTACTGGGTGCTATAGACTGCACGCACATACGCATCAAAGCACCAGCAGGTGAGCGGGGTAGGGCCTACATAAACCGCAAGGGCTTCCCCTCCATCAACTGCCAGGTCGTGTGTGATGCCCAGGGCATAATAATGAATGTGTGTGCTGGCTGCCCTGGGAGTTATCACGATTCCCACATATGGCATTTGACGCAGCTGTACCAGACATTTGCCAATGGGGACATCCCACACGGACACCTAGGTGGGGATGCAGGTTATGCACTGGAGCCGTGGCTGATGACACCCATCAGAAACACACACACACCTGAACAGGAACTCCATAATGAGGCACACGCACAAACACGTAATGTGATAGAGCGTGTGTTTGGGCTGCTCAAGTCACGGTTCCGGTGTCTGGACACATCTGGTGAAGCCTTGCAGTACACACCAACTACATGTACCCAAATCGTCATGGTATGTGCTATGTTACATAATATGATCTTGTGAAAACAGCTGCAGCAGGACCAGCATAGGGCCGGGCCAAACAGCCCCCCACCATTGCCAAGGCCATCACAGGCAGAGCGTGACTCGGAGGAGGAACAACCTGAGCCTGCCCCAGTAGGCAGAAGGAGGCGTGCCCAGTATGCCCTGGCCTTGGCAAAGAGGCAACGCATAGCACATACACTGGCACAGTAGGAACCCTGGGAATGATACCCCTCTCTGACTCACTCATATAGTAACATGGATGCCTAACATGACACAACCTGCTCTCAAACATGTACAGGGAGTGTAGTATGTGCATCCGACAGAGGCAGCCCTGCAGCACCACCTGAGGCATGATTGCCATGTGTCAAGCAATGTAACATCATCTAGTATATGCAAACATGAAGACCCTGCCTAACATCTCACCCTCACCAAGCATGATGCCACACTATGTAGACAAGAAGATCAAGTGCAATAATCGGCTGAAGTAATGCAGTCAGTCAAAGGGGAGCCAATGTGTCACAGGCTGGGAAGATATGCGGAGTCTGACATGATGCACCACCTGCTAGGGGTGGCATGCACCTAGCATGCCATGCCCCATGGATACTGGCAAAGGCTGTCAGTACCCACAACATGCCCTGAATAGGTAAGTCGCAAAACACACACCCAACCTCATAGGTTCTACAAGGGATAGGAACCTAGATGTAACACTACCCCATGACAGATGTACAAACAGCAAGATGTGTGCAGTGTAAATGCACACAGTAAGGAGAATGTAGATACCAGTCCTGTAATAGAGAACTGGGCAAGGCTCACAGCAGCACCCTAGCACTACCAGGTCACACCTCATACTGTGCTGTACAGCCGCAAAACATGGAACAAGCTACAAAAGGTGGGTGACTAGCAAGAAATGGCAAGGATAACCACACCCCATGTTGGTACCACAACAAGAAGCAGCATGGAATAGCCATGGTCAAATACCAATGGCTAAAACTGCCTCACAGTAGATAGCCTGCTGCAGACCACTGTCCTAATACCAGGAACATCACCTGGCCTATGTCGGAATACATGAATATATTAAGCCCCCCAAACCACATTATATTGCTCGACTGAAAATACCCAGACAAACACCGGTAGCATCGTACTAGCACCAACACAGTAGGGGAAAGTTACCCAGATGCCATAAACCAAACTGCCCAGGAACAATGTACTACCCCCACAAGAGGGTAAGCATACTGGATGTGATAATCAGCAACATGTGTACTGGATGGCAAGATGAGAAGTGTACCCCTCACTGGTAAGACAAGACCATAGAGTAAGCACACTGGAAATACACACCCGACCCCAGTCCCTGGCCAGAATACCACAGTGCAAAACATGTGTAAAGTATAGGTTGCAGCCCACAAAACCGATGTTGAATCCAGAAAAGGCCCTGTGCAAGTGCAGAACATGGGACACACCACAGAACATGTTATACAGGCATTCCATGAACACAGCCAGGAATGCTTGGAGTATGCAGTCACAAATAACAACAACACACAATGCCATACACGCAGACATCTGGCATGCTGGGCTCCAGCCATTACCAAACCATGCAAGAGAATGAGGAAGATACCACATGATAGAGCAAACATAAAAGGGAAGTAATCACTGACCAGTAGTATGGCAACAACATATGTCCACACATACAATCCACTAAGTCCAGCCACAACAAGTATAACCTATGAATCCAGAGGCAATGTGATGCCTGTCCCAAGTACACAGACAACCACAACACCCCCGAATAAATACAAACATATGTGATAGATGCATCCATGTATCCAAAGCAGAGGTTGAGCTCCAACAAGCCAGTACTGTCAACACTAGTCAGGAGGAGAAGGTAACCACATACACCACGAACCCAGTCCCACATAGACCTACCACAACTGTAAACCAAACACATAAACACAGACAAATATGCCCGGAGGCCTCAATTACAAACACACCACACCAACAGACGCCTCCAAAGTAGATCACAAGCAACCACAACCTTCAAACATAGCACATGCAACGAATAGTGCGCAAAGCTGGTGTGCCAAACAGTCACAGGCCCGAAGGAGAAACAAATGCCTGATACAGTCGTAATAGGTGTCTGTATAGGCAGAAACACAGCTTTTCCACTCACCAGACTGAACAAGGGAAAGGGTAGAGTAAGCTGCTTGTAGGTAGCCACAAAATGCCACGTAACATAAGTACGCAGGTCACCCCAAAGCAAGCAGGAATATGATGCACTTAATGTCCATGCTGGGGTGAATTACCTGAAATGTACCTCCCTGGTCACCAACAAATGAGACATGTATGGTCCCTCCGAGTATGTACCCCAGGGCGGGATGACACTGGCTGTGTGCAGCATCCAACCCTCACCAAGAATGATGCCACAGTACAAACACAGAATGCTCATGTTTAACAGCTGGCACAGTTACAGCTGTCAGTCCAAGAGGGTGTAATGTGTGTCCGCTGGAGATGTCAAGCATGACAAGCCATGCTGCTGTTCCAGGGATGGCTTGCACCTGTTACCCCTGGGTGTCTGGATACTGGATAAGGCCTTTGCCGCCTCCATAGAGCCGTATGTAGGCAAGGCCAAAAAGACTACCCACCACCCTAGAAAACATAAGTGGTAGGAAACATAAGGGTAATGCTGCCCAATGCCAGATGTGTAAACTGCAATATGCATGCCCCTGAGGCACTTCCCATTATGGAGAACATTGATGTCTGTCCAGTGACAGAAGCCTGCTGCAGGCCTAGTGATACCACACCAGTACTACTAGGTTATACCACATACCATGTGTTATGGCCCCAACACCTGCACCAAGACATCAAAGGAGGGGGAGTATCCATATGCAGCACAGGCACCCATATAGCCAGGTAACTGACAATGCACAAAGCAGCGGACACCACCCATGTGCACATAACTGTAGTCAAAACTGCTGTACAGTCTGTAGCATGCGACAGACCACACTCTCACACACAAGAACCCCAGCCAGACATCCGAAGACACTGGACAGTATGGATGTCCCACCAAATACCAGACAAGGTACACAAAGTACCACATAGGTGTCAAACCATTATGTATGCAAGGAGTCATCAGGGACCTAGGGACACAGGTCAACATTAATCTGTCATGTGACAGCCACAATGCCAATGTGGCTATGAAGACTGTTGATACTGGACACCGTATCATGAAAGGATTCACATCAACATCAACAGGGGTCACTGTGCCGCTGTACTGTCCCATTATCAGACCCACAATCTAGTACAATGACTCATATGGGATGTACCATACATGACACCTGCAGCGGTTTGGAAGACCTCATGGTTACCCCACCAACAGGATAAAGGGTGCGAAATATATGTCATATGCTGCCTGGCTGTAGACACCCCAGCTGACTGCAGCCACACACTGCCTACACAGAGGCATTGTATGTCCGGTGTACCAGGCCATGTCCAACACAGGAGTAATGGACATGCTACACCACAGGAAATCAAAGCCATTGGAGCTGTGAGAGTCACAGATGTCAACCTCAACACATAATGAAATAAGATGTGCTGGAGGGACAGATACATAACCCATAGGCCCCCCACACCCAGAAACAGGATCCCAATCCATGGTAGGCAGAGCCCCTCACTGACACGCCTCAACAGGAATATTGCCAAGTGGATGGATGACCGTACATGTATACTGGGGGTCCACACTGTGTCACGACCAGACAGAGGCACAGTGAAGAACCTCATAAATGGCCATAATTAAACATAGCAAGGGGTGGCGAAAGACACACACACTCTAGCTAGGCTTACCAATGGCCTAGGGTGTCTAGCCTACTATGAACCCATGAACCTATGAAGATACAACACGTACAGGACACTAAGGATAATCACAAGGCTTACCCAACTGATGGTAGGAACCATGTTGGGCCTCCACAGATATGCTCCAAATCACACAGATATTACAAACAACATACCAAAAACACACACACATATTGCTAACATACAACCTGTCAGGTGCAGTGCAAGCACCCCCCCCCCCCGAGTGCAAAATACCTATCCCAGCAAATGGTCCCCTGACATTGCAGATGCTGAGGTAACAGCCATCATCTGCAAAGCAGAACACACAGCAGCAAAGGTATGTGACGGTGTCCTGTGCTGAGGCCAACATGGACCCCAAGAGTAATGGAATGCAAAATCACACTACTGGACAATGTCAGCCTTACCACAGGGTATGTACCCAAAGAGCAGTGTACAACAACAGTGGTCCATCACAACAAAGGGGTTGCCTGAATGGATACTACAAACTAACACCCCAGGATCCTGACAAGCTTGTTCTGTACAGCTATGGAAAGGATCAGTATGTACCGCAGACAGAAGGCTAATGTGGACCTACTGATACCGGACCCAACACACTGTGGCTGTTGTAACTGCAGAACCGGCCCCTAAACATGTCTGACCCATTTGAAGCAGTCATTAAGGTCAGTGATGAGGGCCATGTGGTCCACACAGCGTAGCTGGACCGTGCACATGCTTCTAGACCATACCGTACGTGTTCAGTATGGATATGTTCACCAGCTTAAATATACACCCCTATGTCAGTAGAGGGGTTGCAAAGCAGACCAAGGACAGAACTGACATGGTCAGACATGCTGCATCCATGCCAGACTACAAAGCGGATACGAGTGGCATCCCACAAGGCCTGGTCTTGTCCCCCCCCACCCCCGTTCTGTATACATGTCCCATAGGTATAGGCCAACATGGAAGGAGTGTGACTGAGCATGTATGCAGAGGAGTACAAACAGCCCACCGTATCCAACCCCCAGCTGACACAAGAAACCCACAAAAGGGCCACCCACAAACAAACAACTGTAGCCATAGCTAAGTCAGCAAGCTAATCGCAGAAATGTGTATAGACAACCACTGTGGATATACAGAAAGTGCCCACAAAATACCACGCAGGTGTTAACCCATGAGGCACCTAACATGTAATGTGAGACCTGGGTACAAAAGGTGATAAATAACGTGCACTGGACAAACATGTGTCTGTAGTGTTCGCAGAAACATGTACCATAAACCCACCCAAACATGAAGGCTGGCAGATGTAGATAAGGGGAAACCACTCTGGCTCTGCAGCCATCCTCCATCAGCATCACAACTGACTACAAAAGCCCTTGTGGGATATACCGCAGCAGACACCTCCAACGACTGTAAAGTCCACAACAGTACCCCACCAGGGGTAGCAAAGAGCCTGAACAGATGCCATGTGTTGCCTGAGTAAACAAACTGCAGCCCCACACACGCCCATCCTTCCCGGCTACAGGAAAGCTGTGCCTGATGTATGATGCCATGTCCAACCTGGAATGAATGAACATGTTGCACCTTGTACAATCTGAATGGCAGTGAGCTATGCACATGAGAGACCTGAACCCCAGCACTGACATACATAGGACAAGCTGTACAGAATGATCCATAACACAGAAGGCACCCCCACACTGTAGTAAACTCCTGATACAGGGCAGCCAGAGTGCCACATATCGACACCCCTCAAGAGGCATCCTGATGAGTGTATGGGAGATGGTAGGCTACCCTGGGTATGACTGTTATGTCAGAGGTAGACAGAGGCACAGTATACCAACCATGACATATGTAATGGCAAACCCCAGTTACAATGTGTGTCAAAGGACAAACATACCCTGTGACTACCATCAGCAATGGCCTACAGAACATCGCTAGTGTTTGCCAATGCCCACCCATGTTGTGGAATACACTAGCAATGTTGGACGAGCCTGGTGTAGGTTGTCCATATCTGAACATATTGCAACATGGTCATATGTGCACAACTGGCCCCTACACAGTCTGTCGTGCTCACTATGAAGATGTCAAGCAGTGATAGGACTAAAGCCCAGGATACTGTCCACTACAGTGAAATACCGAACCAGTACACTATACGGTACTACAGTGTTAGGTCATTATGAAAGTATGTTGAGAACTGTCTGCAAAGTATCCCATGCAATTTCTGCAGGCACAGTATAATCCCTGTTGTGGCAGACATGAATCAGTTGGCCAGTTAGTACACAACATGACACCCAGCACACAATCATAAACGTGTGATAATGATGAAGGTCACACACACCCAAATATGTGTTGGACTTCAGAGTACAACATATGGAAAGCTCACACTGGGCATGCTCGCACACTTTGATAAATGAGGCATATGTCAGACAACATGACATGGAAAGGCTGAACTGGGCATGCTCACACACTTAGGCCATATCTCTGTGTAGCAGTTGGCCACACATATCTGGTATTTGTATACGTGTCAGTCCAGGAACCAACCACAACACAGCAATCAGCCCAGTGCACACAGTAAATGACCACAGAGACATAAGTGATATAGTGGATCGCCGTCATATGCAAACATCTGCCACAGATACACAAGTTGGTCATAGGAACAGGGAATGCTATGGCAATAAAGACCTGCAAACAGTAGAACAGCACAACAAATATTGTGCATCCGACAATTGAACATATGGGTGTAGAGGTCAATACTAGGCTTCTTGCCCCAGGGAATGGCAGCTCAGCCAGAGTGTGCTTGGCATCTGCATCCCCAGGATAGTAGGCTACCATGCCACTGTACAGTATGTCACAGAAGGTGACATGTGAGGCTAGTGAGCTGTGCCTCTGTCAAGCAGGGGCACCGTGGAGGTCTCAGGGATTGAATGTGCTAAGCCACAGCCATGTTGTCGGTGTGTGCTGTGAGAGGGTTGCTGAGGATCTCTGACAGTAGGTGTCCATCAATAACAGACTGAGGGGAGCCCTACCTGCATTCTCTGGACGATTCCACTGTCAACACTGTGTTGTAATGAGTATGTGTGAATGAAGTGCCATGCTGGAACCGTCCACAGATGTCCTCCCTCTGTGGGCTACAGCTCTGCAATGTAGTAGGTTGCTCTATCTGTAGAACGGCGCATATATGGCCGGTGTACAGCTGACAGGTGTCTTGTTGTGGAGCAGTCATGGGTATATGTGGGATAGCATGACCAATGCAAACTGTACACATGCTCATAGGATGCAAGTGTCAAGGATTATGCTGAGTGGCCAGTATAGTCCTCCAGCATGGGTCCTCTGAAGTCATCCACCCCAGTCTACACAAGTGTAGAGTCTGCTTGTGCTAAACACAGTTTGTGTGCAGTGACAACCTTGCCTGGGGGTGGAGATGAGATATGGATGTCCAGGGAAAGGTGGACATGGGCAGGTATCAACAATGGTGGTCTACCTCTGGTGTGGAACAGTGAGTACCCACGTTGCAGATGGACAGGTGCAATATGTATTAACCCATGTGGCTGTGGTGTGTGGTTCTGCCATAGCACATGGACCCACAAATTGTAGTGGCGGTAGGGTAAAGTAGTAGAGGCCTGAGTAGTTCTCACACACAATATGCCTGTACCTGATGTTAACAACTGGAATGGTGTATGTGAATACCTGCATATCCTGGCACTGTTCCCAGGGAAGCTAAGTGTGTGTCCTGGATGTGGGTGTGGTGTGCTGGACTGGTTGTGTTGTGTGTTACAGGTCCTGTGGTCCCAAAGCATGGTATAGAACATAACCTGCCAGTGCGATGTGCACATCTGACCCTGATGTAGGTGGCTGCAAATGCATATACATGCTATCCCCCACCTGACAGGTAGTACGACATCTACAAACCTCTGTGGAAATGAAGATGTCAGCACCCTAGAAATACTACAGGTGCAGAACCGATACCCAGTAATTCGGATAGTGCGCTCTGCTAATGCGTCGCCCTCAAGTGTCATAATATAGCTAGGTAGGGGTTCGAATCCTGCAAATGCTCATTGTGTGTGGGTGAGTGGGGTTTGTGTGTGTGAAAGGCTGTGAGAGGGAAATGTTGCTTTTGGCAACTGGGAGAACACACTACAGGATGCACACCCCCCTTTCTAAACACAGATGATGTCAGCACCCTATAAGTACAGCAGGAGAAGGGAAGCCTTCCAGTAATGCGAATAGCGTGCTCTGCTAATGCATCCGTCTCACGTGTCATAACATAGTTAAGTAGTGGTTTGAATCCTGCAAATGGCAAGTGTGTGTGTTTGGATGAGGGGGGTTATTGTGTGTGTGTGAATATGTATGAGGGATGTTCCCCTTTTGGCAACTGGGAGAACACACTACAGGATGCACACTCCCCTTTCTAAACACAGATGATGTCAGCACCCTATAAGTACAGCAGGAGAAGGGAAGCCTCCCAGTAATGCGAATAGCGCGCTCTGCTAATGCATCCGTATCATAACATAGTTATGTAGTGGTTTGAATCCTGCAAATACCAAGTGTGTGTGTTTGGATGGGGGGGGGTTATTGTGTGTGTGCAGATATGTATGAGGAAAATGTTCCTTTTGGCAACTGGGAGAACACACTACAGGATGCACACGCCCCTTTCTAAACACAGATGATGTCAGCACCCTATAAGTACAGCAGGAGAAGGGAAGCCTCCCAGTAATGTGAATAGTGCGCTCTGCTAATGCATCCATCTCAAGTGTCATAACATAGTTAGGTAGTGGTTTGAATCCTGCAAATACCAAGTGTGTGTGTTTGGATGGGGGGGGGTTATTGTGTGTGTGCAGATATGTATGAGAGAAATGTTCCTTTTGGCAACTGGGAGAACACACTACAGGATGCACACTCCCCTTTCTAAACACAGATGATGTCAGCACCCTATAAGTACAGCAGGAGAAGGGAAGCCTCCCAGTAATGCGAATAGCGCGCTCTGCTAATGCGTTTCCCCTGCCTATCGTAATGTAATTAGGTAGGAGTTTGAAACCTGTAAATGACATGTGTGTGTGTGCATTTCCGTATGAAAAACATGTTAGTTTTGGCAATCAGGTGATCACACTACCTGATGCACATTACCCTTTCAAAGTACTGATGTTGTCAGCACCCTATAAGTATAGCCAGAGACAAGGAACTATCTAGTAAACCGAACAGTGCACTTTGCTAATCGTCCTCTCACGTGTCATGACTTAGGTAGGTAGGGGAATGAATCCTGCAAATGGCAAGTGTGCATGTGTGTGGGGGTAGTAGGGTGTGTGTAAATGCAAGTGTGAGGAACAGATCCTTTTGGCAAATACTACAATACACCAGATGCTGCATACTCCACCAGTAAACACAGGGGATATCACCACACTATCAGCACAGCCAAACAGGGCTAGTTGGCTAGTAATGCCAATAGTGTGCTCTGCTACTGTGTCTATTACCATCGTCAGAGTACAGATAGGCATGTTTTGGTAACCCACAACTGTCACGTGTGGTTGTGTCACACAGTATGACCTTGTGCGGGTGTTTGTACATAACAATGCATGCCATTGCCTAACCCAGCAATGGCATTGCACACATGATGTATGTGTGTGACACATACACATAAATACCTGTGACCTGCAGTAGTTACCATGTCTGACACATGCTTTGTGTGGATAAATGGTATTAGCAATGTATACCAATATGACTGTGTCTTACTGTGCAGGGTCCGCGTGGTATGTCCCTATACTGTGTGGGTGTCTATGGTGAAAGACCTACAGCAGGGGATACACATCTGGTCTGGGCCATATAGTGTACATGTAGTCAATGTACAGGTGCTGCATGTTCCCACCTGTTGTGGTAGTGGTAACATGTCATTCCACTGCAATTCAGTGACCACATGCTGTGAACTCTTCAACTAGAGTGTTGTAGCTACAGTAATGCTCACACACAATGTTCGGCTGGATGCAGTATGGCCTTATAAACACAGTTCATGGGACTGTCATATTGCCGGTGTTGTTATGGAGGATAGGTGGTCTTCCTGTGTATGTGAGGGTTGTGTGTGCCATGCTATGAACCAGATGGCAGTCCAACACACTGTCAGCTGCACATGAGTAGGCCCTGATGGTTTGTGCTGTGCCAACAACCTGGAGGTGTGTGTATCTGTGTTAACTTGGGATACCACCCCCCTATCCATGTGTGTTACATGTGTAGGGGATGACAGGCATGGTATTGGGCATAACCTGTCAGTGATGGGTAACACCCGTGAGCCATGAATCATGCATCCGGTACTGCACAGACATTGCAGTTCACCGTGCTGAGGGCAGTGTCTGGTGCATGCATCCTCCGGTGTACACTGCTGTTGTTGTGTAGCAGCACTGTTAGTGTCCTAACCTGTGTGATACCTACGGAGGTCGCTATGTAAACCATGTCCTGCAGCATAAGGCAGTATGTGTGTACCAAGGAGCCTTGCCAGTATACATCGGGCCATGTGTGTCACGTGCAAGATGACCCGTGAACATCAATGTGGCTTCCTAGCATGTAAGCACGTTGACAGCCAGTGGATACCCTATGAATGACAGTGGAGACTGAGCATAATGTAGACATACAACAGCCTTCCCACATATAGTGGTAGAATACCTGGGGAGGGTATGTTGGCAACCAACATCAGGCTCATACTGGCATGTGCCACATGCTGAGAGATCCATTCTGTGTTCCCTATCATGTAGTCCAGGGAGGTATGTCCCAGGCAGCCACACTGGCATGGTCAATGAGTGAGTCATATCTGTCCATGCCTCTGTCTGACCTGTATGCATGTGTGCTGTGGTGGACCATAGTGCCCCTGAGTCATATCACTGTGACCTTCACCAAATACAGCCTGTTGAGCGGGACCCCAGTGCAGCACACATGACAGGTACCTGACACGTCTGTAGCAGGTGTGTTGTGTAGCCCTACAGGCTGTGGGTGTGTGGCACAGGGGATGTGTGTGCCATGTGTGGCATGTGCTCTCTTCCGACGGAACATATGCCTGTGTGCCAGCTGCGGAGGTGTGTGATGCCCAGGCAGGCTGCTAGTCTGAGTCCCCACGTATGCCCCAGTGTGTTCAGCATGCTGTCAGTGTATGTCAATGTCTGACTGGTATTGTCGTCACTGTAATATCTTGTATTGATTTATTTATTTATCCTACATTTGTTGACTGGGATAGCCCAACTGGATGCATGTCCATTTCCAGGGGAGGCCCGTGGAGACAAGCTACGAGGGTAGCAGATACAGCATTACAGAATACTAGCATTACATAGTACAAACAGATTATTTACAGAGATTACATAAGTAAGCAAATCAAACATGTTCCACAGGTTAATGTTAGACCTGAGCACAAGCCAGGATTAAATTGAAATTACACAGTACAGTGGTTCACAGAAGTTACACATTCGAGTTAGCCAGGCTTGATACATTGACATAGCCAGTTACGTGACAAATGTTGTTTGAGTCTACTGTTAAATGACCTAAGGTGGACATTAGGGTAATATCAGCTGGAAGTGAGTTCCAGGATCTACTTACAGGGTTTGCAAAGAGAGAATCACCAGCTGTGTTATTAAACTCGCTAGTTTGAAGTAGTACATTGTTAGAGGATCGAAGCGGTCTAGGATTGTTATAGGGGGTGATTATAATTTAAGTGCAGGAGTATTGTCTGGATTATAGAGGATTTTATAGGCCATAATCAGTTGGTTATACTGTATTAGGCTGGGTATTGCAAGCCAACCAAGCTGATTTAGATTGATGCAATGATGTGTCCTAAAAGGCGGGCCAGTGGCAAACCTGGCAATGTGGTTGTAGCAAATCGAGTGCTTGTTAAGGACAGTCTTGTTCATATGTGAGAGTAGAGGGGATGCATACAGAAGGGCTGAAACAAGGTGTGAGCGAGCTATGGCACCTTTAGCTGGAGGGGCTAGGAAGGCTTTAATTCTGTAAAGTGACCCTAGCTTTCTATTGATGGCTTTGCTAATCTGGTTAACATGTATGTCACATATGAGATTATTGTCTATGATGACACCTAATAGTTTCAGAGATGGCTCAGGGGAGATTATTGTGCCATCAGTTGATGTTATGGTAACGGTGAACGTGGTAGACCTACGTGTTGCTGGAATAACAGCAGTTTAGTTTGATTGGGATTTAGGATCAGATGACGTTCAGAAAGCCAGTTTGCTATTGTATTAAAGGTGGTCTGGGTAGCTGACCATAACTCTACTGGAGATGTGGCTGAGCAGATCAGAGTAGAGTATACAGCATATTGGATACAGCTGACTTTTGGGATGACAGTATAATGGTCGTTAATGATGATGGAGGACAGCAAGGGCCCTAGGATAGAGCCTTGTGGTACTCTGAGGGTGTTAGGTAGAAGGTTAGAGGGTTTGTTCAGCCAGAGGCCGGCCTGCTGTTGACCATGCAGGTAGGATTGACACCATTGGAAGGCTCCAGTATCTAGACAGTCTGTGCAGGGTGTGGAGTCCAAGTTGGTGATCAACCATATCGTATGCCTTTGAGTTATCCGAAAGGAGGGCTGTGGATATATCATTAATGTTGCACGTATGGCTTATGGTGTTAGTAAAGGCTAGGAGGCCTGGCGTAGTGCTGTGATGAGGGCGTAAGCCATGCTGAGTGTCTGCCATAATGCGAGTTTGGATTAGGTGGTGCATGACTTGTCTATGACGAAAGTTTCCATAATCTCTGCAAGTGGAGAGAGTATAGCTATTGGCCTATAAGTGGAGACTTCAGTAGAGCTGCCTCCTGTGTGAAGTGGGATTACATATGACATTTTCCAGATGGTGGGAAAGTTAGATTCTAACATAGTACCTTTGATTACCTTTGAGACGGGGTAAGCAATAGCATCATCTGGTTTTGATAGGTACTCGGCAGGGAGTTGATCAGCAGACGGTGTAGTGGGTTTCACTGTTACAACCAAGGTACGGAGAAGTGAAGTGGCGACTGGTTGGCAGCTGGACGCAAGTAGTTTTCTAGGGGTGCTGCTTTCAGGACCAGGGGAGCTAGGAGGTAGATGGCTAGCTAGGGCCTGCAATGTCTCAGTAAAGGACTGGTCAAAGCTATCAGGAACATCTTCAGGGGTATTATCAATAGTAGCAGCAGGGATTGGGTTTGGCGTTTGTCCTGTAGTATATATGACATGCCACCTGACAGGGTATGGCATTACTGGGTTCAGAGAGACCAGTCCCCAGATTGGCTGTGTGGTGGCATCCCACACATGTGTTGTACATTCCTGGCCAAGGGTGATGGCTGACTGCATACATGTGGCAGCTGTGACAATGACACATGACTCACATAAACCACGACTGGACCATAGAGGCGATTCACAGGTTACCTTTGCACATGCCACCCTAGTAGTGTGATTGCCATGGTGAGTACCAACACATAGGGCCAATGGGGAACAACATACTGAAGGTGTGTATGTGTGGGTGGACTGCCTCTGTTTCATAGCACTGACATATATGACTGCACACGTGGGTAAATGCCAGGTAAGACGTGTGCAATGTGTCACAGGTAATGTACATGCGTACAGGACAGACAGTGATGTTCTGTCATGTGTAAGGTTGACATACATATGGTACGCTATGCAGATGTCACTAGCAGTCTACAGAAGCACTGTAACTCTGCATTGCAGGTGTAAGCAGTGTTCCAGGGGACCCCAGGCGAACATGCATGCAAACAAAGCTACAGTACACAGGGCTGGAAGTACTGCATTATACAACAAAGAAGGGGTAACAATAACAGTAAGTAACAATGCAAATATGTAGACACTATCAACATGTACCCAGGAATACGCAGCACAGATGCCCATGGTAGAACCGATATTATGTCATACTTATTTGTGATCTGGACAACATTGGCACTGCACACATATCTAGATGCGTGAACATACACGTGGCATAGTCGTTGTGGGCATCTTGACACCATTACTGTACATGTCCACCATTGCATATCACTACTTGTGTTAGCTTTCCCCCTGTGCTACCCATGTATGCGGCTATCTGTTGACAACCTTACCACCAGCATGCAATTATGTGCAGCTGTTATACTTTGGTATGTACTATGGATGCAGATAACAATTCAGGACATTCATACAGTTACTACAGCAGGCATGCTGAGGTACACACACAGTCATAGCAGCACACTGTACTGTTACCAACATGATACTACTAATACACGTCTGTGTAGTCACCCTGTGCATCAGCAACGTGTTTACCTGTTCCCGCAATTATGTTGGAGATTGCAGGAGGTGGCACAGTGTCATCATATGCACAGGGTGTGGATTAGGTCTGCCTGAGTCAGCCACTGATACCACCAATTGACATGTGTGTGTATGTGTGTTGGTGAGGGGCAGCAGTACAGGGTGGGGCAGTGTTGGTGCAGTGTGTGCGTGTATGTGGTTGCCCTAAGTGTTAACATTTCGCATGTGTGTATGCACGCACACAGTTCCACCTCATGGCTGCCATATACAGGGGTTTGTGGACAGCCACAGACTGCACCTGGCAGGCCATACAGATCAGTGTCTGTGTGCACGGACACGGTACCTGTGCCTGGCAGGGGTGCTACGGACCGTATCCAGTACAAAGCCTGACTGGGTACTGTCATCAGAAGCGGGGGTGTGTTGACTGGACACATGTCCCTGTTGGGACTGTCCAGAGCCACGTGCACGTGGTCTCCTGGGGCGTTCCGATGACAGCACAGACCCAGCATTGCTGGGGCTGCTGCTGGCACTATGGGGGTGTGTGCGAGCCTGTTGCCGTCCGTGCCGACTGCCAGCTGCTGCTGCTGCCGGCATACAGCCACGTCGACGCCGCAGACGCCCACCATTGCCCTGGCTCATGGACATCTGATTGTGGAACTGCTGTAATATGTCCCCACAACGTCTGTCTATGACATCAGTGAAGTTACGGATAGCATCCGCAATGTCACGCATACTGTCTGTCATGGCTGTGCGACATGCTCTGAGCTCCCTCAGACCCTGTCTGGTGTACCTTTCCATACGTGACTGAGCCTGCATGACAGTCCGAAACATAGCTGAGGTTGACAGACCTCTTTGGGCACGTTGGCCAGAGGCAGTACACCCACGGATGCTCCCACGAGAACCCATGGGCAACTGTCTGTGTGGTACCATCGGAGGACCCTGCCCATGGCTGCTGTGTGGGGACGCATGTGCTACAGGTACCACATTACCCTGGTCTATGCCCGCTGTATCCTGTCCATCACCTAGGGACAATGGTGACAAAGGATGTATAGGCAGGATGACTGTGCGCAATGATGGGGTTGACAGCTGTGTACTGTCAATTGGCTGACCAATGGCAGACCCTGACACACCTTCCTGTACCATTACACATATATCATCATTACCAGTAGCCGTGGCACAGGATTCAGGTTCCCTGCTGCAGGTCACCAGAGCAGCCCCAGAACCTGTGGGATGAAGACAGGAAACACAGTTTACAGTCTCCAGACATTGTTACCAGTGATGCACTTATACACACATGCACACATGGACACATGCACACAGGCACACATGCACACATGCACACAGGCACACATGCACACAGGCGCACGTGGACACATGCACACGTGGACACATGCACACGTGGACACATGCACACATGGACACATGCACACATGCACACGTGTTCACATGCACACATGCCCACATGCACACATGGTCACGTGTACACATGCACACATGCACACATGCACAGATGCACACATGCACACGTGGACACAGGCACACATGCACACATGCACACGTGGACACAAGCACACATGCACACATGCACACGTGGACACAGGCACACATGCACACGTGGACACAGGCACACCTGCACACATGCACACGTGGACACAGGCACACCTGCACACATGCACACATGGGCACAGACACACCTGCACACATGCACACATGCACACCCTGCAGTATACACACAGAGCACTACTGAGTTACACTACTGTTACTAGCATTATCAGGACTATTATAGGTTATGTTAAACACACTCACCAGCATGGATGGCCTGTCTCTCTGTAACCCTGGATGGACCTGCAGAAATGATGAGATTAATGTCAGTGGGCACATCTGTGCCATTGATATTGCATATGATACAGTGTACAGAACAGTCAGGTGTACATATGGCATATTACCTGCATGCTCCATGTCGTGCTGCTGTGTGGAACCAGCCTCCATCATAATGCAGGTGTACTGCTGTTGGTGTTCCGGGGCTGGAGCCACAGCACTTAGGAGTAGCCCCTCCAGTCTGGTGAGGGGGGGATGTGTGGCCACCCCACCTCCTGTGGCAACCTGTTGCCTGTGGATATCTGATGCACGCTGCCGGACACTTCGGATTAAATCACTGCAGTGATGTCATACCTGCTCATATGTCCTGTTATGCGTGCCAATATAATTTACCCTACGGGCAAGGTCTTGCCACAGTGCGGCCCTCTCCTGCTGATTCTGACTGGTGCGGGAAAACAGGATGTCATACTCCCGCACCAGGCTCTGGTGGATCTCCTCATCTTCCGCCACAGAGTAGGCGGGGTTACGCTGTCGCACCATCTCCCTGGAAGAGAACACAGACAGGATATCAGCAGACCATGTCAGCAATATATGGCACACATACTATACATGATACTCATGATACTCATGTGTAGTGATATATACTACTACTCCCATATGTTTCATGTGTGTGTGTCGTGGTGGATACACAGGTACATGGCCAGATATCAGTGCTCAGCCAACACCTGTGCAACAATACCTGCCACATTCCACACAACGTAGTAGCATGCCCCATCGGTCAGCACCCACTGACAGGTGCAATGCACAACCTCACTCTGGGGTTCATCCCAAGGTACTGTATGTGGGACACCGTCCACTACTGTGATGTGGACAGACGTTACTCGGCCTGGATATACATATCCCACCACCACCACCAGCACAGTAGACTACTTTGATATGTATGTGGTTAGACAGTTATTCACTTGCTGGGACTGGGATGGTATCCATGCAGCACACTGGGCCAGTGGAAGCCACAAGCCACACTGCTGACCCCTTTGCAAATGCTTACCATGGACATGCTGCGGATTGCATGACACTTGCACACACATGTCTAACCCAGACCCTATGCACAAAGGTTAGGCATCCTGTCCGGTGGACCCCAGACAGAGGCAGATTGTATAACAAGAGCAGGAGGCTACTGCAGGACAGAGCACATTCACATTAAGGGTAGGCATCTGTGGTCAGCACTGGTACTATGCTACAGTCCATCATAACAACAGCCACAGCCTACTCTGGGAGGGAAATGGACACAAACACTATGGATGACCACAAGGCCTTCTTCAGTTATGTTACACATATGGACCACATGCCTCAGATATGCTCTGTGTTAATCCACACCTACTTAACATTCACCAAACACACGCATATTGGCAACAATCCTGCAGACATGTTCGGTGCACATATCCCCCCTCCTTCTCCCCCACCTTTGAGATATTTATCCCAGCTGGATGTAACCTCTCTATCATCGCACATGTCCAGGTGAGGGCTGCCCTCAGCAGAGGAGAACACACAGCATCACTGTGACCTCGTGGTCCCCCTGGATGTGTGCTACCAGCACTCTGAGAGGACATACCACCGCATGTAACACTGATAGTTTATCTTGGCCGTGCTACAGGATATGTACCTGGACAGTGGCATACAGCAACAGTGGTCCCACAACACTAAGGGGGCACCTTGACTGACCCTGGGAATTACCACATCATATGCATAATGGGCCTGGTCTGCTACGCTATGGGATTATGCAGTATGGGATGCATATGCAGTGACATCAGGTACCTGCAGACACTTGTTCCCAGCCAGTGTGCCTTTGGGATGGGCTGATCCTGACTTTTGGGCCTGGCTGACATTTCAAAGCATTCACTACAGCCATTGCTGGGCCAACGCACAGACACATGCTGCCAGGATCCTGGCCTATGACTGCTTGACATGTGATGTATGGTCATCCCCTTTTGGTGGAACTACGTACACACAACATATCACATGGACATACCTATGGATACAGACCTATGACACATTTGGAGGGTTCACAGTATGCACACTATTAACCTGCTACTTTGCATTACCTCTGTTTGTCGCAGCTGGTTGCGTTACCACAGCTTCTGCTTGCTGCTGCTACTGTCAGTGCTGACAGCTTCAGGTTACAGAGAGCCACAGTGTCTGGTGTTTTTTTTTTTTTTGCTCTCTCTCTCTCTCTCTCTCTCTCTCTCACTTCTCGCTCTCCCTCTGTCTGCTTACAGACAACGCAATGAATGTATTGCATGTGGGGAGTGTTAGCACTGGATGCTTTTGTAGGTATCTGCATAGGTCCATGTGATGGCCTCTGCACCAATTGTAAGCCAGCATTTGCTAATTGCATACAGCCAATTGTGTACTGATTGCAGTTCTCACTGTGATTTCAGGTCAGTGCTATAAAAGGGTATGTGTGATAGGCGTTGCCCTTTCAGATTGTGAGGGCGGGGACCATGCTGGTATGCTGTGGACAGTGTTCTGTGACAGTAAAGGTTAGTATCTCTCTCATGCTTCAGGCTGTGCTGTATATTCACAATTCTCCATTCCTCTTTCATGTTCCCTGTAGCAAGTGTGTATGCACATTGACTCCTACAACTATATATAGATATATTTATATATATATATATATATATATATATATATATATATATATATATATATATATATATATGTACATATGCATACATATATCTATGTACTTTAACTGACCTTATTATCTACAGGCTGCCAACTAGCATGGCTGTTTCTTTTCACACACTACTATTATGGAAATCCAGTAGTTTTGACATTTATTTTAAATGACATGCTTTGTGTACTACACATCCTATATTCCCTTTACATTCATCCCTACTTTTACAGGTTATATTTATTTTAGCACAATGTTTTTGTATAAGAGTCATGGCTTAGTGGTAGGTTGTACAGACTAGTGTTTCCAAGGTCCTGGGTTCGGGACTGACAGTGGGAGTTTATTTTTCTTTTGAACTGAGTACAGGACCTGTCAATCACAGTGACTAAGGCACTTTTAAGCAGTTGTAACCGGGCTAGCGCTGGTTTGCGCGGAGCTCATGCATGCGCACTGGCGGTTGGCTCCGCACACACCCGCACTATTTTCTTTGAAAGAAAAGAAAATGGGGAGACAGGAAAGTGGTGAAAAAGGGGTCACAAAGAGGGTAAGACAGTAGGGAAACAAGCTTGGGATGTGCAGGAGGGTTGTAGGTAAGGCCCATAGCTGCCCATTTCTTCATCAGCAACAGCTGTGCATATGTATGTAATTTGGTGTGACATTTGAAACCTTCCACCCCTGAAAGGACAACAATAATACTTGTTGTACAGCCAATTGTAATTGATAGGTTCCATGTCCAGCGGACATGTGTGCGGAATGGGCAGCTATGTATGGGGCGTAATTTTTTTGTGGGTACAGAGTGCCCTTTTTTTGTTTTTTTTCAGGTAAGAGTGGTATGTCAGGTGAAGGAAGTCGGTTCAGCTGGGGAGGTAGGTTGGGTAGGTAAACAGACAAGACAAACAAGACGCATACAGGGGCGGTGTATGACATGTGTGGGGGGGTTACACAATTGACGGGGATGGAGGTTTGGATATCCAGAGCCCATGAGCCCACAGATGGCAACAGTGGAACTGATATCCCCACCCATAGGCAGTTGCCACTGTTCCTTCACTGCCCAGGATGGGGCTGTGCTGGGGGCTGTGTAGGCGGGGCAACAGGCATGCCCGTTAGTTGCGCCACCCGTGCTTCGAGCTGGCGTAGGGGCTCAAGGACAGTGTCCCAAATCTCCCTACACACCACAGTCCGGACGCTACAGAGGGTGAGTGGTGGATCTCCTCCAGCCACACTTGCAGAGGGGGGGCGAGCCCCATCCCCTGCAGCGCTTCCACCTACAGGTGGCACAGGGCCACCGGAGGAGGGTCCGGACTCAGCACTAGTGCCAGGTGCACTCGTCAGCTGAGGTGGGAGAGGTGGGTCCGCTGGAACCCGCCTTCCCTGTCGTACTATGTTTTGCATTATGTCATGACAGTTTGGGTTAGTGACATATAATACCATTCACAATTAGTTGTAACAGCATGCATTAGTATTCCCATTAACCAAACACCCAGATATTCACACCATTGAACAGCGTGCATAACACATGCATAATTTGAACAGAAATACACAGTCCAACAACATGCAGGGTTAATTGATGGCAACAGGCCATCAGTTGTGGATGTATGAATAGGGCAGATGCATCAACGGACATGCAAATATATATGACCCAACAGGACAAACATCCAGGGGTGTTAATTGTGATTGCACATACCATTTTCACGTGGAATGGGTTATATGTTGTTATATGTGGGGTAAAGAAAGTAATATTAACACCTTCGAATAACAATACATATGCTGTACATTTCTGATAGCTACAGTTATATACACACTACTGTTCTAACTACAGTGTCCTATATGATAACTATTTCACCTTGCTGATAGGACTGTTACTGCAACATCAATATACATTTTAGTGTTCTTCATACACATTCATATCTAGCTTTGTTCAGCTACATCATCTTGCTACTTTTGCTTTATATAGCTGTAGACAAGTGTGGATGTTTGGTATATCAGACAATCATCCTATCTGCGTATTTCAGACTGAGAGCAACATATCCAGATTTTGGGATACACATTCCACATGCAGCAACACTTTGAACAGATTTCGCTGTTTGGTTTTGAGTCTCACATGCATTTCATTCTGTCTTGACTGCAGTATACTTTATTCAGGGGTTATTACTACTGTATTGCTGGATTCATGACACTTTCTCACAATCTCTCACCTACTTTCATTTTACTATTCAGGATGGTACTTCTAGGCTTTATTGACATGTTTTAACAGTAGTTATTACAATCCTTTCCAGCAGTCTCACTTCTGTCATGTTTCAGTATTTCCACAGGGATATATTTCACACGTGATTTCATCATCTTCTGCAGCTATACTTTTCAGCCTGCTGCAGGTTGTGTACTATTTTCTTACAGGCAGGGCATTTTTATTTCAGAATATATGTCGGACAGTTTCATGTTTAGTTTACACTTACAGGCTGGGAACTCTTGTAATCAAGCAATACTTGCATACACTTTCACACTGTTACTTGCAGATTTTATTCCTTACTGACTACACTGCACTCTTTTGCTGACTGTCATACTTTTATATTTCTTTACAGTTACTGGTAGTGGATTACTGACCTGCCTCGTGGCGCAACCGCACCAGCCTATCGCCATAGGCTCTGCGGTTCGCAGAACGGACACCTGCAGCTGTAATATAAATGAAGTAATACTGGAATACACATCTCCATAATATCAGCTAGTTTAATTTTTTACATACATAATTAAATGTTACTTACTCAGTAGTGGGGCGTTGGGTGTTTGCCGGGCCTCCTGGATCCAAAGGTTCAGTTGGTCCTGCTTGCGTCTCTTCAGGTCCGCATGGTGGTGACGGACCTGCTCACCAGTCCTTGGAATCCCTGTGGCACTGGTGAGATCATGAGCCAACTGGTCCCACGCCTCAGCCCTGTATGCTCCCCAGAGGACCTGGCCCTGCATGAGTTGGGCCTCATGATTGTGGACTAGGAGCCAGGCCATGTACCTGGACTCCTCAACACCCCACCTCTGTGCTCGAAAGCGACTACCCTCACCTACTCCTGACATTCTGCCTGCAGGTCTGTTCTACAATCGTTTATGCTGTGTATTCCCGCCTATGGGGCTTATATAGTCTGTTTTTCCCGCACATATCTGTGATTGGCCATTTTGGAATTGTATCAACTTCAGTAAACCTGCATTGTCATGCTGTAGTTTGTATTCATTCCTATATATTAGCTATTATTGCATTTCTAGGTACTGCTGTCGTGGCTTAGTGGTTCTGTACCTTGACTATGGTGTATAGTATCCTGGGTTCAAACCTGGCCACTGCTTTTTATTTTTCATGACTGTCTAGACATGCTGAGGGGTGTGTCTGTGTAAAGGCAGTTTTGATACGGCTTGCTCAACGTTGCCCGTCGGTTAGCTTGTTTGCGCGGTGCACAGCTCCGCGCAAACGGGGTACACTGCTTTAAGTCTCATTTGGCTATCGGCATGCATATTACGCTCAGCTCAGTTAGGGGCACATAGATTTAGCGTGTTAAACCACTGCTCAGCTACGGGCACTCATTTTGCACCAGTTAAACCACTGCTCATCTACGGGCACATGCACTCACCCTGTTAAACTGTAGCTCCTCTCTGGGCACATCTGGCATTTTTTATTCTTTTGTTACCTCACATTTCTTCAATATAAATGGGCTATTTCATTACATTTTACATAAGTTGTGGTTTTATGTCTACATATTTGTCAGGGACTTGTTTCCTGCTTATTTTGCAAAAAAAAAAAAATTGGTGTTGTGGGGGCTCGCACCATGGATGCCTGCTCTGCAGCCAGCATCTCTACCGCTACGCTATTGCTTCCTGGTTTATTTTGCATATTTAGTTCTTATCTGCTTTCCCACTGACTGCTAACTGTAGCTGTGCTACGGGCACGCCCGCGCAAACGAGCGCACTCACGGTTAAACATCTTTACAGTTTAAAAAAAAATTATAACATGTTCATTTATATTTATTTTATGTTCATAGTCTGTGGGGGCATGTGTTGTGTTCTGTTTATTCACATTTCCGTGGACTCTGTCGTGGGTGTTTCCTTTGGGTACTTTTCCTCTTCTGGGGGCATGTCCGCTTACAGGGCTCGGCCTACGGACACGCCCCCTACTGTCTTACACGGACTGTGTTGGCCTTCAGTGTGATTCAGCATGCTCTCATTAATATGCAGAGCATGCTGACATCACTCCGTTTAACTGCAGCCTCCGTGTATGAGTTATAACTCTTACACGGAGGCTTCGTGAATCCTGCCCATTATCTTGATTGTACAACTTTAGCAATAGACTGATTATTAAGCCTAAGTGAAATCTTTGAGAAGTAGTGATACTATTATAGAAAAGGCTCACAAATTCAGTCAGCACCTTTAAGTAGGTTGTACCGGGGTATGTACCCTCAGTTCCTTCCTTAAACAGAGAGACTCTCATAAAAAGGCCTTTGTTTTTTTATAGTTTCTCATGTAGCTTTTAACTTTTCTTAGCATCAAACATAATATCGTGTATTTTGTAACCAATGTATTCTAGGTACTGCTAACTCTACATGTTACATCTGCTGAGCTGGTTTGACAGTGACAGACTCCTGGCTTTATCCACCAAAATAGAAATTAACAGCTTTAAGACATGCATTACTTTACTTTAATTACCATATTAACAAGTTAAAAGTTTATGGATATGTGTGTGTGTGCGTGTGCGTGCGTGTGCTTGTGTGTGTGTGTGTGTGTGTGTGTGTGTGTGTGTGTGTGTGTGTGTGTGTGTGTGTGTCAGAGAGTGCCTATGGACATGATTACATGTGTGAAAGGAAGACCACTCGTGGCAGTTACCACCTAGGAGAATTAATCACAATACAAGAGGGCCTGATGTCAGTATTACGTAAGGACAACTGCTGCATGCAACATTTCACTTTATTATATGTGATGGGAGTGTAAAGCATTTGTGCCTATGTAAGCATCATATTACCTGTGTACTACCTGTTGTTGCCACACATGCACAGTTAATACGGTATGACAAAGTACACCTCTCAAGGCATTATACTATCATGCTATAAATAAAAACTGTCTACTGAATTGAGCATTGTGCAGTGCATCATAACACCTGGATCACAATATGCAGAATACCTCCCAGACACGTGCATAAGTATCATCAGGTAGTAATTAGCTGTGTAAATTGTTAGAGTTAACATACAACAGGTGTACACTGATCTGTAATAATTTAAGTGTCCTTCAACCATCAGCCACTACTTCCATTACACATCAGTCAGCAGATCTATGCTGCCAGAAGCAAAATTACAGCACTTTTTTGCCAAATAATGACCATGGCTATTCCCCATCATTGATAACTTATGGAGCTTTGTACTGACTGTCATGCAATGAAAAATGCAAAACATACTTCACTATACTGGACATGCTCATTAGGAAGACAATTACTGCATGAATATTACTCACCCATTCCAAACTCCATAACAAGTTGTAATCACACAGCTCCTATAATACTTTGTAGCCACTATGTAGTATGACACACACATCAAGATCTGTTGAATAAGCCATTCTTGTACCACGATATTGCAAACAAAATAATAAAAGGCATATATTACTGGATTCAAACACATGCAGTGTATGTTAAGTTCCTTTTGACATATGCAATAACTAATGACACCACACAAGAAGTCATGTCATATCTGTCACACAACACACACTTGAACAGATAACCTGAGCACTGTGATTGAATGCAGATGACTTCTTCTGTTAAAGGGAGTACAAACCTTGGTCTTTCTCTCTCAGTTATTTTTTTTTTTTTTATTTTTCATTTGTTTACCGGGAAAGTCTGACTGGGTCTTAGCAGACCTGCTTTCACCAGAGGCCCGGGGACAAAAACTCCACAGATACAAACATTTGCATAGTACTAAAGTAACTAAGAGTCGGTTACAGACATATAATGACTATCACATTGCAAATTATTACAGTCTAGTCTTGCACACAATAGTATTGACACTAAAGAATGGTAGTAACGTAGAATGTATATTCAGTTTCCTTAGGTGAATACAATTTATAGTTGGAGAACATGAGGTTAGGTTTGAGTTAAGATATGAAAGCAGGAGAGAGTAGGAGTGGGAGGGTATAGACAGGCAGCAGGTTAAAAAGTTAATGATGGGGCGGACAGGGGGAAGAAAGAAAAAAGAGGAAAAGGTAAAGGCACTGTTGGATGCCAGAATTATATGGATGTTGACTGAAGTGCTAACTTTACCCCCCTCTCACCCCCTAAAGGGCCCATATCTATACAGGAAGAATGCAGAGTCCCTGTAATCACATCTATGCAGGTAAAAGCTGCACTCTCTAAAACCAAAAACACAGCATCCATGGGACCGGACAACGCCCCAGGCTGTGTTTTACATGAATGTCAGAACAAACTGGCTCCCCACCTAAGCACCATGTTCAGTCATAGTCTCATATCAGGCTTTGTGCCCACTGAATGGTGCACAGCAACATTTATCCCACTCCACAAAGGGAGAGCCACCACTGATCCTGGGAAATATCGCCCTATTAGGCTGACGAGCCTTGTCTGCAAAGCCATGGAAAGTATCATCATGGAACTCATAAACAAAGACATTGGTAACCTCCAAACTCTAGACCCCACCCAGTTCGGGTTTGTGAAAGGCAGATCATGTCTTCTGAACCTGAGTGACTACTTTGAGGCAGTCACCAAAGCCGCAGATGAAGGTAAGGTGGTTCACGCAGCCTATCTTGACCTCGCCAATCCTTTTGACACCATCCCCCATTCTGGAATTATAGCTAAACTCACTAAACATGGTATAAATCCCTATGTCACAAGATGGGTTGCCAACTGGCTCACTGACAGAACCCACACTGTAAAAGTTGCAGAGTCCAAATCTGACTTCAAACCAGTGACACGTGGAATACCACAGGGTTCAGTCCTGGGACCTCTCCTGTTTGGTATATACTTCTATGAAGTACAGGCTAACACAGAAGTACTCTGGCTAACAAAGTTCTCAGATGACTGCAAACTAGGAGCCATAGTCGAGTCCCCAAATGATGTGCACATCCTACAGAAGGGCCTCACTGAGACAGATGCCTGGTGTCAGAGGCATGGCCTCAAGCTCATTGCCAAAAAGTGCATTATCATCCTCTTTGAAAAAACTCTGTACCCATGAACTACCACATAAATGGCAGTCTACTTAATGCCGAATGTGTGATAAGAGACCTTGGAACCCAGGTGGACAGTAGTCTCTCCTTTGATAATCACATCGTCACAGTAGTCAGGAAATCCTTCTATGTGGCACACCTCATCACAAAAGGGTTCTCATCCAGGAAAAAAGAGGTCATTGTTCCCATCTACTCGGCACTCATTAGACCCATTATAGAGTACAATGCCCCTTTTGGAATGTACCTCAAAAGACATCTGCAGCAGCTGGAAAGGCCACAGACATACCTCACAAAGAGGATTACTGGCCTCAAACAGATGCCCTACACTGACCGTCTCAAAAAACTCCAGCTTTACTCTGTAGCATATCGCCTACTCCAAGGAGATCTCTGCCTAACATATAAAGCTATGTTAAACCCAGAGCTGTTTGACATGCTACACCTAAAGAAATCCCAATCCCTCCAAGCTACATGCTCTAGGGTCCTAAACATTGTCACCACAATAAACAGAACATGCTGGAGGGATAGATTCCTGTACTTCCTATACTCTGGAACAAGATACCCATCTATGTCAAGCAAAGTTCCTCATTAGCACTCTTCAAGAAAAATCTCGATGAGTGGATGGGAAATAGGAAATACACCCTGGGATCACTTCTGTGGCTCTGCTTGACAGGGGCACAGGAAATTAACTTTCTTGGGTGGTGTAAACCAGGGAACCTTGTTGGCTAGGCTTACTTAGGCCCTTGGGCCGATAGCCTAGTACCTACCTATGAACCTATGAACCTATGAATGATTAATCATGTTTACTGCAGGAGCAACGCCATATTTGTTTGTGAAGTTCCCTTAGTATTTCTTTGAATTTGGATGTGTTTTCAGTATTGAGAATGTATTGTGGTATACTATTCCACATCTTAGCAATTTTATGAGAGTATAGGGAATCACCGTATGTGTTGTTTGACTTACTGACCTTCAGGAGTGTTTTATTAGATGACCTTATGGACCTGCTACTTGAGTAGAGTTGGATGATTTTGCTAATAGATAGGCAGTTTTCAGGGTGAAGGAGGGTGGAGTGAGTTCATACTAGTTGATTGTAGGTTAGTTGGTTGGGTAGTTCTAAACAATTAGGTTGGAAAAGAGAGATGCAGTTACTGTTTCTAGTAAGTCAAATTGTAAACATTAATTTTCTTGGAGAAACCAATCTTGCCTGTCAGCATTTGCTTGTACACTCTGTAATTACACCTTGCCAGACTCAATCACATACCTATCTGATTGCATAGTCCATAGAACTATATGTCAACAACAGCAATATTCATATCTAAAATATCGTGAAGCACACACCTGAGGAGATTACATCAACAGTGTGTTGGAAGGGTTATGCCTCCCCTAAAATGTAGTCTGAGAGCTTAAAACTTTAGCTATGTTAAGAGTCACACAAGTCTGACTCAGTCATATCATCGTCTTCCAGGTAAATCAGTCCTGTCTGTTACTATTGTGTTAAACACGTGTATAAACATATTTAAACCCCTGCCTATTTACATCCACATTCCATAGAACTGCTTATTAACTGCTGATGCCATGGAAGAAATCATAATAAATAAAGCTATCTAAAGGCACAGACTTGAAGGGATGACTTCAGTGTTGTGTTTAAAGGCATATTTCTCAACCATACCGAATTCCTCGGTATTCACCATATTTGAGGGCAAAATAATGGGGTGCCATGAACTCCTGAGTGGCCCCTTTAATTCCTGATTTTTTTTCATATCTCTACAACTTTAAATTTATGTCTGATGTCACCACGCATCGCCAGCATACATGGGCATGTGCGTGACATCAACTTCATGAGGTAGACTGCCTATCAGACTCGGTCAGAGATTTGAAGTGTTTTGGAGGGAATATAGCAGCAGTAGCAGCAAGTGGAGCACAGCTGTGCATACAACTTAAGTTCTGCAAATCTGCAGAGTTCGCCCAGTGCCCACCCTTGTCTGCAGGCAAGATGATGTGAAAATTTACTTTCTCTGACTCGAGTCTGGCGACTCAGCCTCCAGGTAAGCAAAAAAAAAAATAAAAAATGCAGTTGTATTTTATCAGACATTTGTAGCTGAAGTGTGTCAAATTCAGTATTCCTAGGTAAATGTAAATGGCTGGTGCAAGTGAGTGATATGACAGAAAGCGTTAATAAAAAAAAGTCATTAATCTGCTGTAGTACATTAGCTCAGCTGCACTGCAGTCTCTTAGAAGAATGGGAGCCGAGAGTCCCTCTTTTATGTAAATGTGATTGGGACTGTAGCAGATTCTGTCACTTTGCAGTGTAAGTTTAAGATTTATTAAATTTATCTTTGCATTTGGGATTTGCCGCATGATTATTTGTTATCTAATGTAGATCTCAATTTTTTTTATTTCTTGATTTGAAGGCATAACGCGTTATTACGGGTGCAGTAATTTATTTATTTTTATTTTATTTATTTTACATTTGTTTACCGGGAAAGTCCAACTAGACACATGTCCATTTTCAGCAGAGGCTAAGGGAGAAAAGCTCCATAATACAATACAGTACATGAGAGAAAAGAAAAAAAAATAGAGCATACTTATAGCAAACATACACAATATGTTAGAGATTAACAATTCTTATAGTAGACAATCATTGTGGTACATAATAACTTAAAAGAACATTTGTATTATTTTTACAGATACAAGTTTTGTCAAGTAAATATCAATGGGTTCACAAGCTTTCAGGGGAACTGTTTATACTTAGCTATACACAGAAACATTCTCTTAGTTTGGATTAGCCTGGTGAGTGGCATGAATATAGCCAACCACTTAAATAGTGGGTTTTCAGGAGTTTTTTGAAATGAATAAAGGACATGATAGAAGTTATTTGGCTTGGTAGTGTGTTCCAGGTTTTAGCAATGATGCTGGCAAAGAAGGATTTACTGGCATCTTTTCTATGTTGGATGACAGTTATGAGGTTCTGGTTAATAGATCTTAAGGCTCTAGAGGGAATGTGGGGCTGAATTAGATGCAGAAGTGCTGGGGTTTTCTCAGGAAGGTAGTACAGTTTGTGTGCTATAGAGAGTTGATTGAGTAGAAGCATATGAGGCAACTCAAGCCAGTTAAGCTGCTTAAGGGATAGAGTGTGATGAGACATATATGAGGCTTCAGTAGCAAACTTAGCAGTCTTGTTGTAGCAAGATTCCATTTTATTTAGATCGGTTTGGCAGAAATTAGTCAAGATGGGAGAAGCATAGAGGAGGGTGGATAGAAGATGAGTCCTTGCGATGGTTGCTCTGGTGTGTTTAATCATAAACTGTTTATTCCTGTAGAGGAGTCCAAGTTTTTTATTAACTCTCTTGATGGTTTGTGCTATGTGGATGTCGAAACTCAGGTTATTGTCTATTTCTACACCTAGCAGTTTAGTGTGTGTGTGGTTGGACTAATTTGAATGTTTTCTTTAGAAAAAATGGTGAAATAACTATTTAGGGGAGATCTGCCGGGGCTGAAAAGAATTAGTTTTTTTGGGGGGGGATTAAGAAGAAGTTTGGTGTTAGTGAACCAAGTTTCGGCTATGGTGAAGTTATTTTGGGTTAGGGTTTGTAATTCACTTAGGGTTGGGGCAGCACATGAAAGGGTGGTGTCATCTGTGTATTGTACTACTGTGGCAGTGGGTTAGGATCAAGAGATCTTGTTAGTAAATAAAGAGAACAGCAAAGGGCTAAGGATGGATCCTTGAGGGACTCCTATGGTGACTGGTAACAGGGGGACAGTTGTCCCTGCCATAGGACTGCTTGCTGACGGCCAGATAAGTAGCTGTTGAACCATAATATAGAGGGGGGACTTATATTTAGGGTAGATAGAGTTTCAAGAAGCATACTGTGATTTATCATGTCAAAGTCTTTTGATACATCTAAGAATATGGAAGAAACAAATAGACCCTTGTTTCTGTGGTAGTTAACTATATTGATGAATGATACAAATGCTGTGGTGGTGCTATGGGAAGGTCTAAAGCCATGCTGGGATATGGAGAGTAGGTTGTTATTTTGGAGGCACTGCATTAGTTGATTATGAACTCTTTCTAATATTTTGGATATAGGTGATAGGATTGCTATTGGGTGATAGTTGGTGAGCTCTAAGGAGTTACCTCCTTTGTGCAGTGGAATAATATGTGATGTTTTCCATGAGGTGGAGGTAATGCAATAAAAACATTTGCAAGCAGCTCTTTGATGTGCAGTTATCTAACTTTAAATGGACATGTGGTGCAGAAATTAGTATAAGAAGTTGTTCATTTGTTACTCTGTTGACTTCATTGGCTGTTACTTGACTAAGTCTATTTACTGAAGTGACCTGTGAAGAAAAGGTACACAGAACATCATAGGATTGTTGAATATGATATGTATGAGTTCTCAATCCTAAACGAGTTTTACTATTGCATGCAACTGTTTTCTAAAGCTTTACATTTTAATGTGATGTCTCTTAAAATGTAGTCTATCAGAGTTTGTATCTCTGCAACCCAAGTTAAAACTGAAACTGATCAACTGTTATTAGTGTTCTACCCTGGTAAACTAAAACAAGAACATTGTTTACAGAAGATGATACAAATATGTGATGCTGACTGCAAAAGATTGTCTGTCAACTTTCGTAAACTCTTATGAAGTTAGCACAGTCTATCTTGGATATATACATAAGGCACAAGGGTATTAATGGATTAGAAATTTTCTAATACATTATCTTAATACTTTATACTTAATAACTACTCCGTCTAGTATAAACAAAGCAGTTTATATGAGATAAGACAAAACTGTCTGTTAGATTATCAGATCAGACTACAGCGTATTCACAGGTTGGTTCATTTTTGCCCAATAATGTTCTGCTAATAATTAAAGCAGAATCTGTAAGGTCTTTTGTGTTATTTATGTTATTTGTCATTCCTCTTTTATGGATTGGAAATGATTGTCACTATGGCACTATGAAATTCTACCTGATCTTCAGACTTGCAAGCTTCATGCAAGTAGGGTTGAGCTAGGTACCAGTGAAAGGGAAATCTTTTAAAGTTATATTGGTGGGACAAGTGGCTGTGAACTTGTATCACATGCTTGGGAAGTGAATATATGTTGTGGATCTATTAACCATAACTCTCAAACTCTCAGAGCAAGAAATCTGGACAAATCCATAAAAATAAGACAAAGGCCCAAAAATAGGGACAGAGACAGACAGATTTTAGTTAAATATTGCTCCTGTAAACTCAGATAGTTACTAGAATAGCAGGTTTTGCATTATTATGTATTTTCTGAGGGATATAAAGTCTGAAATTCAAATGTCTGCCATTATTTATTATTTAGTGACTTCAATCTTCATTTTGGTATCCCACAATCCATTTAGAGTGGGTGGGGTTACATGATTATGTATGCAAATTTTATGTTAATCATCATCCCGATTTTTGGCCAGTTGTATCTACTTTTCATGGGCCTTTGTCCAGATCTTTGATGTTTCCAGGTGGAGAGGTATGTTTAAAGGCATATGGCTCACCTAAAATGTATTTACTGATCAAAATCCTGTAGAAATGTGTTACTCCTACATTGAATAAACCTCATCACATCTGTTCATGAAGACATTGCTACCTAATTTCAGTCATCTGTTATACAATCACAGTAGTTAGACAATGCTCGATTTGAATCCCTACCTACCTAAGTCCACACTCTAGAGAGCTCTGTATTAACTGATTCTAGCACAGGAGAATTTATAGTACAAATGCAGAAAGCACACACTTCATGTGATGACTTAAGCATTATTTTTGAATGTTTATGGATCCCATAAAAATATAGTTTGAGAGCTCAAAATTCTTTAGCCATGTTAGTGTTCACACAGGTGTGAGTTAGCCATATCAACACCTGTTGGATAAGTCAGTCCTGTCTGCCATTATTGTCTTATGTACATACATTATGAAGTTTGAAACCCTGCCTATCTAGGTACACACTTGATATAGCTGTGTATTATCCACTCACCCAACAGCAGAAGTCTTACTATGTGTGTGAAACAGAACAAATGGGAATGGATGACAGCATCGTTATGTTGCAAACCCGATGTTTGGCCTAAAATAGACTGAAATTGTTGGTATAGCCTCTTCTTGGGTAAATGATCCTACTGAGTGGAAGTGTACACAGCAGATCTGTTGAATATGCCACTTTAGTTTTACACACATACACACTTACTAGTTAGCCATTGCTGGATTACAATAACTGCCCATATAAGTCCATAAATGAGAGAACATTGTAGTAACTACTGATGTCACAGGAGAAGTTTTATTACAGGTGTTGAACATTACATAGTTGTACTTTACATGAAATATATTTGGATGAATTGATAATGTGGCATGACAGATATACAGACAGACAAAAAACAGAAATGGGTTGATCACAGCTCACAATATAATGTACCATTAACTCATGCATCACATAATTGAAATACATTGACGTGTCATGAGTGATACCTATCTGTACCACATTAAGGGGCATTGAGCAATTATGACATGGGTGATAGTCACAGATGTCAGCCAGTGGACTGCCATGCATTCCTCACTGTTCATCTCAAGATTACTGAATGAATCCTGGTGTTGTTTTGTGGATCACTGACAAGTCTTTGTGAAGTGTGCACACTGCACACACATCACAATGACTTGTGATGTGTGTGTGTGTGTGTGTGTGTGTGTGTGTGTGTGTGTGTGTGTAGTTACCTTGCACACTGTATACATATCAAAAGTCTTTGTGATGTGTGTACAGTGTGAAAGGTAACTACAAGCCATCCATGCAGCACCTCTACACTGCACTCACTAACACTACTCTGCAAGTATGTGTCCAACTGTACCACTTCACTGGGATACACTTGGAAGAGTGATGTATTTCAATGTCAAAATCATTTATATTATGGAGTAGGTAGACTGTCTGATAGTGAACTTCTCATATTTTGACTGCAATAAGCCAGTAATCTCTACACAAGTAATACAAGCCACTGGCCTTACTTTGTCTGTTACAACTACTTACTGAAGCAAATTGCTAAAAGTTGATTTGTGTGATGAATGACAAAGTATTAGTGCAAGCATAAATATTTTAACTTACAACAGGAAGTAGCAGGGGTTTTTGCTGCTCAATGCTAAACACTGAGCAAAAGAGTATGCATCAGACTTCATAACAGTAATGAGAATCGAAATATCACCGATAGTGTACAATAAATCCTGGATCCTATTACACGTATAAGGATAATCCTGACAGAGCTATCAGTATTACTTTCTGTTGCACAGCAGGGCTACTTACAGTAGTTTAATGAGTTCCATATTAATGAGATTGAAGGCAAATTCATCTGTTCACATGAAGTGTCATTTATTGTTACTTAGCATTGCTATACAATGCCAATTGTTGCTCAAATGCCGAAGACAAGAAACAGAGAGTGTGGTTTACGTGTCATTTCTGGCAATGTTTGTGGTGTGTGAATCTACTTCTGGCCAGATTAATTGTGTGAAATCAGGTTGATAGGACAGTGGTGAAAATGGGGAACAAGCAGAGGGTAGGACACTGGGGGAGTTAGTAGGGAATGTGGAGAGTGGTTTTAGGAGAACACCATAGCTATTCACTTCTTTATAAGCTAACATTGTATTTGTACAAAGAATGAGGAATTTGATAGTTACAACACTGTTCACTGTTTATTAAGTATTTGCTGGTGGTTTTCACTGTTGCAAAGCAGTCTGTTTTGCTTGCTCTGGTTTTCCCACCAAGTAATGTTATAATAACTGATTTGTTAACTTTTTAAAGCATTCTTTAGTGACTCCTTACTGATTTTCTGCTATTTTAAATGTCTTTTTGTGTGTCTCACAGCTATTTTTGTGCTGTTTTAAACATTATCTAGTACTTCCTGCTGAAACTAGGATAGCTAGTAGCTAGTAGCTATAGCATAGTCCAGATAGAGGTTTGCTGCATCTGGGGCTGTTTGTAGTGGCTGTTTTTTCTGAGCATGTTTCCAGGCCATCTTGAATTGGAAGGGGCCTTTCTGCACTCTAGTGAGAGGATTATGCTGATTGAAAACTGTCTTGTAAAGGGTGGTTGGTCCAGGGCCTGGAATAAGCACCCTCATTGGTCCTTTTGAGCCTTTTAAGTTTTTAGCTTCTAGTACTTAAGCACTGTATTTGAGCGTCATGCAGCATCACTCACTGCCGTGCAATTGTGCACCATAGCCAGACAGATTCATTCAACAGTTTTTCCCTTACTTACAGTTGTAGCACATTAGTGTGTCCCTCATCCTTAGTACTTTCCCAGTCAAAGAAATACTGCTAGTGAGCTAAAACCTATTAAATTACAAAAAAAAAAAGCAGAAATATCCATCCACTGAGCTCCTCCTTGACTGATCTTGACCACCCCACCTCCCCCACTGACAACAGTCTTCAACCTAGCATTTTGGACAGCTGGATCACCCTTGTTCCTCTTGCCAACCTTGCTGACTTGGTCTCTTGAAGCAGTGCAGCAATTGCCTCATGTACACCAACAACCCTTTACTAATAATTCACTCCTGTACAGAGTGTGAGAGATGTATCTACACCAAGACTCTTGAATCCATTCAGACTCACTCACAAAACAGCAACACAGAAGAGGTTGTCAACCCATCCACCACTACACATGCACATAGTACCACTACTCATACACATAGTATGTATCAAACACAAAAATAAACATACAAAGAGGTTCCCTCAAAAAAACTACTGAGACACAAGAGACCTCAAAAACACAAGACTGCTACAACTAACACCGTTTCCACAGCACCCATGACACACAGCAACACTAGTGTTTCAGCTACCAAGCCCCTAAGGCATAACACTCCAAAACCAAATTTTCTAGTCAATGGACACTCAATAGTAAGACACATGGATGTCACACTCACCAGGATGGACAAGAAGAAAGTCACAGTCACCTGGCAATCCAGTGCTAGGATTCATCAGATCATTCATGCACTCGGGTCTCTCAGCAGCAAGTACCATTATGACTCTGTCATAGTTCATGTTAGAGTGAATGACCAGAGACATACCTCACTGGACTATATGAAGAGAGACATGACTGAGCTTTCTGAGTATGTGTCCCAGGGAAGTATGCCCCTAGCCTTGAGCAGCATACTACCCTCACCTAGAATGATTCACCAATATAAACAAAAATTGATTGATTTCAATTGAATTCAATCAATTGGGTTAGTTTTTGGTGTCATTCAAAGGGGATCCAGTTCCTGTCAGCCTGAGAACCATGGTCGACAAGCCTCTCTGCTTTACCAGAGACAGTTTGCATCTGGCACCTCTAGGCTTTAGACTGCTGGCAAAGCCTCTTGCTTCCCTCATTGTGCATTTTTTAGGAAAGGTCTCAAAACAAACTTACCAATGTGAAATTTGCCAATCATAACAAAGTAAGGGTCATGTAGCTAAATGCTAGGAGCTTAAACCAAAAACTGCAACCCTGGAAGCAGTTCTATCACTGGAAGATGTAGATGTCTGTGCAGTCACAGAAACCTAAAACAGTACTCTGGCCTTGCAAGGCTACAATGCCTTCCACACCTTCAGTCCACAAAATGAATGTGTAAGAACCAAAGGAGGTGGTGTTTCTATCTATAGTAGAGATAAATTCACCTCCCATCTAGTTAGACTGGACAATTCCATGGAGTTACTCCAGGTTCAGGTTATGGTTGGTAAGATCCCCATTCAAGTCATAGCCAGTTATAGATCCCCCTGCATGGGTCATGATGTGCATGTAGCTTACTTGACCAAACTGGAGACAATCCAAATATTACCAAACACTCAGGTTATGAAGGATTTCAATTATCTCACCGTCATCTGGGAAACCTATGCTAGCCCTAACCCACTAGCACAAAAGTTCCTTGACTTTGTTAACTAAATGCCCAAGAACAAATTCTTCAAACCCTGGCAAGAGGAACAAATATACTAGATCTGGTTCTCTTTAACATGTCAAATGGATGCATTACAGCAACTGTCGGATCCTCATTAGTTAAATAAGAGCACAAATCTGTCACCTTCAAGCTGACACTAAAACCAGAGCTTACAAAGGGTGAAATCAGACTAAAAACTTCACCAAAGTAAACTATACCCTTCTAGGTAAAGGGCCCCACCCCCAGCTGGAAGTGATAACTACACCAAAGCTTACACTAAAGCCCTGTACAATCACTTGTATAAGTGTATAGACTTGGCTGTACCAGAAGGAATGAAAGTCAGAGGCCCAAGTAAAAACAAGCCGCCATGGAGTACATCCAGCATCAACAAACTTTACAATAAGTGCAAAAAGTTGCTGAAAATGAAAACAAAGGTGAGACCCCAACAATGGAAAAGCACCCACCTCAGCCTCAACAAGTCAACAAGGCAACTTGTCAAATCCTCTGAGAAAAACTTAGCTAGCAGAGCCAAGTATAACCATAAGGACTTTTACAGCTACATATGTAGCTGAAAAGGTAGGCCCCAAGCATGCACAGAACTACCATGACCCCAGAGCGATAGCAAATCTATTAGCAGATAGGTTTGGTGAAACTTTCACCCCCAATCCCCTCCAAATCCATCACAAATCTTGGCCCATACCCCCCCCCCCCACATATCTGAAAAATAGGTCATGAAAGCCTTGTCTAAGGCAAACAACACAGCCTCTATGAGACTAGATGGCATCCCAGGCTATCTTCTAAATAAGCTAAAACATGAACTAGCATCACCATTATGTACCCTTTTCAATCATATTCTAACCACAGGTCTTGTTCCTACAGAATGGAGAACAGCAACAGTTATTCAACTCCAAAAAAGGTGGCCTAGCAACAGACCTGGGGAATTACAGACCCATATGCCTGACCAGCCTGATCTGTAAGGCCATTGTGGACCTCATAAATAAAGACATAGGTGACCTCCAAATCCTGGATCCTACCTAATTCAGGTTCATCAAGGGCAGATCTTGCCTGTTAAATCTTGTGAAATTCTTTCAAAAATGGGACCAGGGCCATTGATGGGACAAATCTGTGCACACAGCATACCTCAACTTGGCAAAGACTTTTAACACAATCCCATACTCAGGAAATACTGATAAACTTAACAAACTGAATGTAACCTCCTTCATTGTAAGATGCGTTGCTGACTGGCTCACAAACTGGACACACACTATCAAAGTGGGTGACTCCACATCAGCTAGCAGACATGTTATCAGTGGGGTGCCACAGGGGTCAGTGCTGGACCCTATTTGCTATATATTTCTCACATTTTCAAGTCAAAACTAAGGGGTTGTGGCTGACCAAGTTTGCAGACAACTGCAAACTGGGTGCAATTATTGAATCCCCAAATTATGTCAGTATACACCAGGATGGTCTTACGCAGACCAACGACTGGTGTCTTAGTCATGGTCTCATACTGAATGCAAAGAAATGCATCTTCATTCCCTTCGGCACAGACAATGTCCTTTCACACTATCAAATTAACAACAATACCCAAAGTACCATGAAGTGGTAAGGGACTTGGGTTCACAAGTTGATTGCAACCTAAACTTTGACCACCATGTGTCTACTGTAGTAAGGAATACTTTCTATGTAGCACACTTGATTAGTGAAGGCATCACCTCAAGAGCAAAAGAGGTTATAACCCCTCTATTCTCAGCACTAGTATAGCCCATAACTGAGTATAATGTCCCACCTGGCATGTGCCATACAAAGCACCTGCAGCAATTGGAGAAAACTCAGAAATTTCTAACAAAGGAGATCAAGGGACTCCAGCATGTGCCATACACAAACTGACTAAAGTCCCTGTCACTTTACTCTGTATCATATACACTTCTTAGGGGAGACTTACGTCTGGCTTACTGAGCAATCTCAGACCCAAACATAATGAACTTGCTGCACATCCATAAATCAAATGGGATGAGGGCCACCCATCCCAGGGGCCTATATATGGCCTGCAACTTAAATAGGACATGCTGGAGGGACAGATTTCTCTCCCAGCAACTGTTGCATCTTTGGAATAGGCTACCTATTCATGTGAAACAGAGCACCTCTATGACACTGCTCAAAAGAAACCTAGACGAGTGTATGGGGCACCATAAATTCTTACCAGAAATAACTCCCACAAGCCTCCTGGACATAGGCAGTCATTACTAAATGCAATCTTGGGTATTAATTAACATTTCTATGCTATTACATTGGGATGAAATGGCTAGGATTGAAATGACATCTGGATAAGTAGCCTAGTAATCTCCTATAATCATATTATTCTAAGAGTGCATAACAGCAACTTAATAATGTTCTGTTACCAGTTTGAACAAAAAAGTGTGTCATGCAGACAAATATGTAAAGTGGAATGCTATGTATGGGGCATCTTTTTTTTTTTTGTGGAAAAGTGCCCTTTTCATTTTAATTTATGTATTTATTTTGAGAGAGATGAGGTTTTGGGGGGGTATTTAGGAATAAGAGGGGTATGTATGTTGGGTAGGTTAGGAAGCAGGTGCAGACATACAGGACCTACAGGAGAGAGAGGTGATGATGGACATAAAATGTTGGGGGACACCACGATTGAGGATAGGCATGGGACTTTGGCTGTGCATCCCTATGCAGCATAAGTACAGTGGAAATCTAGTCTTCACCCTCTGAACTGTCATCACTATCTCCTGTCCTAGACACCTTGGGTAGTGCTGGGTTCCTGTGCTGCTTGTGTTGTTACCACTACAGCCACCTGTGGAGGGATGGTGGTCTGAACCCCAGAGGCTAGTGTATTTCCCTGTGCAGGTGGTCAAGTTGCAGCTTTGTCTGAATAGTCTGAATTTCATTAAAGAAAAAAGAAAAGAAAACAGATAAAGAGTGGGGGATAGACAACACAGAAAATATCACATGTAATTGTAATATATCCCCATCCATTCATATTCCCACATAACTGTTAAGATTTGTCACATCCACACATGAATGTAAAGTCAGAAATGTGTGTTAAAGTGCAGCTTATTCCTCTCAGTATTATGCTCATTATGCAAATAGTGTGACTATTGGGTATCTGTTACCTCAGGAAAATCTGTTCACTATAGAAATTTTGCGTGGTGGTAGCCCTCTCCTCTGGAAACCAAATATACTCTACCACATTTTGCAACATTACATTGAAGAGCAGGTGTAGTATTCTTGTGGATAAGGCCTGTGACACCCCCACTGTGTCCTCCTGCTGTTAGTACACATAATGCTACACATACCTTAATTTCAACTAAATATCTGAATACATTTCGTAAAATTATTGGAAATGCAGTTATTTGTATGACAATAAATGTAACCACAATGAATACTTTCAAAATCAGAACAAAAACTACAAAAACAAAAATATGCATTTACTATTGAATGTTACAAAATTAATCAATAATCATTGTTAGGGATGAGATCTGTTCAGTACTTAGCCATAAGGGTTCTAGTTAGATCATGAGGATAATGCCTGAGTAAGTCCCAAAGAAGTATAAGTTGGACTAGAAACACACCATCACTAATTATTGATATTGTACATTGAGCAACACTTTTTTGTTTGCTTATTTATATTGCACTCTTTGTCTGTGATCTTTATAGTTTGGAGATGTAGGCAGCTTTTAAAAATGGCTTATTGAAGTTTCTTTAACTTGCATTCAACGATGCATTCTTTTGGACTATCTACATGAGGTGACATTAGATTCCCCAACCATCAAGGAGTCAAATCACAAGACATCAACAACTGTTTTCCAGAGGAAATCTCTTCTGGTATGGCTTCGGTGTGTGCTCTGACAGTGATTCTTGTTTTGGTGGATTTCTCCCTTCTTCGTGTTTGTGAAACCCTGTGGATTTTGTGTGTGTGTGCGTGTGTGTGTGTGTGTGTGTGTGTGTGTGTGTGTGTGTGTGTGTGTGTGTGTATATATATATCTATATATCTATATATCTATATATATATATATATCTATATATCTATATATATATATGTATGTATAAGTTTCTAAGGAGCTTCCCCACCACATGGAGTGAAGGAGGGCCTATCTCTTGCAAAACTGATTAATTTTTTTTCCTTTCTGGTATTTCAGGCATTTGTGTTCAGCAATGTGGTTCTGAGTGGGTTTCATAGTGGATCACACTTACGGAGTTTAAATGGGTTTAGTTCTATTTTGCCATAACAAAAGTTTATATATTTTATTCAGTGGAACTGAAGTTAAAAAAGTTAACTTTTAAAATTCTGCATTAGTATCACTAGTAATAATGGTTTTATAAATAGTTTTCTGTCCTTTATATGGTACTTAACTATATATAAATATGAAATGGTAAGATGACACACCATTTCTAATTGATGTCATATGAGTTTTTGCTCAAAAGATGCTGCCTTTTTCAGTACATTTGATCCCCTCAGTCTCTGTTGAAAACTTTCTGATCAATCAGCCCATTAGTTCCCAGAAGAGGGTGTGAAGGCTGTCATTTCTACAGTATCAAGGACTTTTCTGTTAAGCCCAAGCACCTCCCCTTGGGGACTGAATTGAAGCTTGCATCACTATGATGGTCTGGTATGCAGTTCCTACTCATGTAAATGCTATGATGGCAACCATCACTATCTAGGTAATAGGTTCTCCTCTTCATTGGAGGTTATTAGGATAATGGGCGTAGGACCTTTACAAGCCTAGCCGTGTTATACCCATGTTCCCTAATTGACCTTGGTCAGATGGTTGCTATTCACTGAGCAAAGTCTATGATCAGCACCAACTGGCCATGTCCATGAGGGACATGGGTGCCACCCCCTGAGGTGACTTTCTGTTCCCCTATCCAATTGTCTAGGTTGCCCTTGAATAGGGTTATTGAGAAGTTCTGTTTCACAGAAATTCAATCTCTGGGAGATATATCTGTCTCTCCAACATGTTCTGTTAATGTAACAGGCTAGGTTGAGATTCACAGATTAGGTTGAAATCCCTAGAGTGAGTAATATTGTTCCATTTGATTTGCGGATGTGCAGCATTTCCATTAGGGCAGGGTCAAAGACTGCTATGTAGGCCAGGCACAAGTTGCCTCTTAGCAGCATGTAGGATACAGAGTACAGTGACAGGGCTTTCAGCCTTTCCATGTAGGTTATGTTTTGGAGGCCCTGACTTTTCTTGGTGAGAATCCTCTGTGGTCTCTTCTGCTGCTGGAGGTGTCTGGTGAAGTACATGCAAAAGGGAGCATTGTACTCTATTAGTGGTCTGATGAGGGTCGAGTACAGAGGAGTTAATAACATCTTTAGACTTGGATGTGATCCCCTTACTTATGAGATGTGCAATGTAGAAGTCTTTCTTTACCACTGTGGACACATGGTGACTGAAGTTTAGACTGCTATCAACCTATGTTCCTAAATCTCGCACCACTGGGTTTGAGCTTGGTGGTGGGGTGTGCTGTCAATAGTGCAATTTGCAGGAACTTTCTCTTTGCCAAAGAGCAGTTTTGTGTATTTAGTTTTAGTTCATGGCTTTGGCACCCATCATTTGTTTGTGTAAGCCCCCTTTGTAATATGTTAACATTGTTTGGGGATTCAGTAATTGCACCCAGTTTCCAATCATCAGTGATCTTGGTAAGCCACAGGCCATCTACTTTTACCTGGACTTCTGAGAAATATATTCCAAACAGTAGAGGGCCCAGCACAGATCCTTGTGGTATGCCACTGGTAACTGGTCTACTGGTAGAGGTGGAATCCCCAACTTTGACAGAATGCGTTCTGTCGGTGAGCCAATTGGCTACCCATCTAGCGACATATGGGTTAATCACCAGTTGGGAGAGTTTCTCAATGATACCTGAGTGGGAGATTGTGTCAAAAGCCTTAGCTATGTCAAGATAGGAAGTATGTACTGTTCTGTCTTCATCCCTGATGTTGGAGACGTTCTTTAGGATGTCTACCAGGATCTACCCTTAATGAAGCCAAACTGGGTTGTGTCAAGAGGTTGAAGGTCACCTATGTCTTTGTTGATGAGGTCCATGATTATTCTTTCCATGGCCTTGCAGACAAGGCTGGTTAGGCTTATGGGTCTATAACTCTCAGGGATGGTTAATGGACTCCATTTGTGCAAGGGGATAGCTTTTGCAGTTTAAAGAGAATGCCAAATGGTTCCACTAGGTCTTATTTTTAGATAATTTAGTAAGCAGCCTGGGATGTTATCTGCTCCCATAGAGGCCATGTTTTTGGCCTTGGAGAGTGTGATTATGATCTGCTCTTTGGAGATATTAGGTAGAGGTGTCACATATGGTTTGGGGTATTGCTGGTGGGGGCAGGAAGTGATGTTATTGCCATATCTGTCAACTAGCAGGTTAGTAATTTCCTCAGGGTCAGTATGAGGGTACCATCCACTATAAGTTCAGCACTTAGTTGGCCATTACCTTTTAGAGGGCTTATAGCACTAGTCCAGAAAAAAACAGGCAAAGGTGTGTCCTCTTTGGTTGCAAAAAGAATTCAGCTGAATTTTTTATTATTAGTTTTGTATGAAACTTGCCTTTTTTGGGGAGGATGGTGTCCTTGATATTTATGTGCAGTTACGCTTTTTATACCTATTTCTACTATGTAGAGCTATGCTCAAGATTCCTAGAATCCACACTCAGATGAGTAACACTCACACTAGACCATGTATTTAAAGAGCTGTGCTCCTGCAAAGCCTGCCTGTGCTATTCCATTAAAAATCTACTATCAAGAACACAGTGGAGAAAAGTCTCTGGTCAAGAGAAAACTGGTGGTTGGAAGGAATGGGATCTTAAATCAAAGAAACATAGCAGGAAGAATTTTGAAAAGCAAACACAAAGGCACATGTGCAGAACCAAAACATTCACTAGTAACCAATTAGGTACTGCATGTCTGCCACTAAGAGGACACTGGAGAATGAAATGTCTAAACTTTAAATAAAGTTTCAACAATTGTCTTTTAATGTTAAAATCCACAATTATACAATGACACCCCATTAATATTCCAAAATGTGCATGCTGATTGGCCAGTATGCTCGTTGTAAATCCCAAAATATACCAATGGAAAAAGGTCCGGTCACCCGAAATTTTTTCCGTTGGTATAAGGTGCCCAAAACTTTTTGTTTTTTAATAAAAAAAAACAAAACAAAAAAAAAACGGAGCAACGGAGGCTTTCTTTTCTCCGTTGCTTCCATTTCAAAGCATTGCTGTACTGGGTAAGTATGGGAACACAAGTCCCATGCACATGTGCAGTACATCAACACAAGGAACCAGTATACCATCACTGGTGGAAGAACAGTAATGTGCTGTTATACAAAGACATTATTTAAGAAAAGTAAGTATTTTTTACTTAAATAATGTCATTGTATAATAGCAATAATGATTCCATGGTTATGGTATATTGAAGATTTACCCACGGCGGGCTTTATTTAATCACTCAGGCTTCGCCCTCATGATTAAACCATGCCAACCTTGGGTAAATCTTCAATATACCACACCACATCGTCAATTATTGCTTAAATAATCAACATCCAGTTAAGTGCTTGCATCCTAATGCATTCCTGCACTTCCTCAAAACTATATAAGAGCCTACCAAAACAAAATGTATATTAATTACCTAAGCTTCATTTAAAGAAACAAATACCTTCTTGTAAAACCTATTCTTAAATGGTTATTAAATGCAAAAAATACTTTCGTTGTTGTAAAAAGTTCAACAAGAAATAAAAAACATCATAAGACACATATAAAATGTAACTCCATATCAATGTCTATTGTAATACGTTACAAATAAATTATGATAGATGCTAAATGCTCTTAAAATTATAGATTATCAATTTCATAGTTATCCTATTATGCATGGAATTCAGTTCATACCCAAAAATACCCATTTAGACAAATTACCATTTTGTTAATGGTACTCATAAGTGTTACAAATTAAACTTTATAAAAATGAAAATAAGATATATATATATATATATATATATGTATATATATATATATATATATATATATATATATATATATATATATATATATATATATATATATATAGATCTAGGACTTTTGAACGAAAGTTCAAAAGCCCGAATCCAAAACCAGCAAACACACTTTAATGAAAGCGCTTTCATCGAAAAAGCGCTTTCATTAAAGTATGTTAAAAAAAAACACAAAATTTACTTGAATGCAGGGGGGCAAGCCCCTCCTGCACCCTCCCATGTGAGGGACAAGCCCCCCACACACTCCCTACTCTAATATTCTTACTCTGAGGTCACACTACAGTGAAGAAAAGGGAATTTTCCCTTACCGCACCGTAGTACGACCGGAACAACAAGCATACTTACACGAAAGTGCTGCTTCGGTGAACAGCACTTTCGCGCAAGTATGCTCACCAAATTACGATTCGGTGAAAGATGCAGTTGAACATCTGTAAGGATCCCATATATATATATATATATATATATATATATATATATATATATATATATATATAAGTTCACTTCTAAATTTCGAAATCCCAAAATCTCGAGTTTCAGAACATCAAGTTCAGAATCTTGAGATCTTGGAATCTCAAAATTGTGTACACTCCCCTGCAACACCACTAACCACATAAAAAAACAAGCGTATGCTGGGTGGCAAGCCCCCCTGCACCCCCACACTCCCTGCAACTTAAATATACCAACTCCGAGATCGCACTACAGCGAGGACAAGGGAAATCTCCTGGTTCACACTGTATGCAGATCTCAGGTCAGGATTTCAAAGTTTTAAAACTTCGTACATATGATCTTTGATCATATGAGATTCGAAGTTTTGGACTTCAAAATTCTGAACGTAACCCATATATATATATATATATATATATATATATATATATATATATATCTATATATATATATATATATATATATATATGTATATATATATATATATATATATATATATATATATATATAAATACAGTGTCCTGATATAAAACCATTCACTTCACAAATTAATAAAACAATGGGCAGTAACCCTGTCTATTAATTTCCAAAATTATTCACCACCCCCCAAACTACTAAAGTTTAGCAGATCAAAACTGTAACACAGAAGAAACAGAAATATATTCATCGAGTCCAGCCTGCTTAAAGGCATTCACCCTCATGCCACATTAATTTTTTACATTCCAAAGTGTGTTCCAATTGTCCATCCCTCTGGTCTTGGGGTACTATCTCCAGAATCTTAAACACATTTTTTTAATCCTTACATGTGCATGAGTGCTTATATAGAGCATTTTTTCAGTTATTCTGGAAATGTCATATTAATGCTCATATATTCTCCTTCTAAGAGACCATTCATTTTTACCGACATAGAAAGTTTTACTTGGCAAACAAATTGACAAGTAAGCCAACCCCTTAGTATGGCAGTTCCCCTGCTAGAAATAAATATTGTACTTTCCACCTATATATTTGATCTCAACAAGATCATCTGTACACATGTACATAAATAGTGAACAGTACCCATACATTTTAGCACCATATTCCTTGTTTTTAAATGTCTTTGCATAGTTTTTTGTGTTTTTCAGTAAATTCTTCATGTTCTTTGTAGTACTGAAGACAAAAATATGGAATCACTAATCAAATTAGAATGTGTCATTAAATTTAATCATGTCCCAATTGCTTTTTACAATTTTCATAACTTCATTATGTTCACTGCTATGTTGGACAACCTAAGCTTTATCAAACCCACCGAAAAACCCATTGTAATCTTGTTTGTTGTTACAATTCTTATGTTAAGAAATCCTTCCAAGCAGGGATAAAAAGTCACTATGCTTTCTGATAATAATATCTATCCCCACTCCATAAATTAGTTTCCTAGGGTAACACCTTTTTATAAAGATATGTTCTAATTTTGTACATTCCAGTCTAAATATGTCATCATCAGATACCATTCTATATAGCCTAATAAACTGTCCTATTTCTAAACCTTTCTTAATTTCATAGGATGGTAACTGTTAAAATGTAAATAAATACTACTGAAAGTTGACTTTCTGTACACTGTACTAGCAAATTGCCCATCTTTCTTATAAATAGTCAAGTCTAAATAATTAATACTCTTTGTATGCGATGTGTGCATGAACTTTAAAAATTCAGTTGTGGGGTGCATGTAATCAATACATTTTATCATCTTGTCATTGCCTCCAGTCCATAGTATGAAATAAGGGTCTATATCAGATGATTGAAAGCTTACAAGTCCAAAGCTCACAACTTCGAACTGCAAACCTCGAAAACTGACATTGAATGTACAAAAAAAAATACTAACTACCCAAAAAAAAAAGTGCAAGCCCCCCTGCACCCCCACCCCCCACTACTCAAATATGCCAACTCTGAGATCACACTATAATGCAGTAAAGGGAATCTTCCCTTCCCACACTCTATGGTGATCTCCGTTCTGTAGTTCGATGTTGTCAGCTTTCGAGGTTTGAAGTTCGAAGTTGTGGGCTTCAGACTTATCAGCCTTCGATGTTCCGATATAAACCTGAAATGTTATTCAAATATTGCAAATCAGTATTGATAATAAACTGAATTAAAAACATATTTGCTTTCTCATTCAAGCATGAGTAGGTTGTCAAGTATAGGGGTGCAAGATGCCCCTACAGCTACCCCTTTAGACTGGTTAAATATCTCCCCTTCAAAAAATACAATTATTTCAAAAACCATGTTTGTACAATCCATAACTAACTTAATTTCATTGCTATCCAAAAAATCTAAAGCTAAAACAGCTTCATGAAATAAATTCAATTCTTCATTTTGGGGAATGCAAGTAAACAAATCAACATCTACTGTAACAAAAACAACTGCTCATGGTATATATATCTTTGTTGATTCTCCATAAAAAATCCCAAGAGTATTTCAACAAATGGTGTATTTTGGAAAGAAAAAATGATTTTAACATCCTATCCTCATGCAAAGTCAATGGGTAAGTTTTGGAACCCTAGGCTTTTACAATTGGTCTAAATGGAGGGTCATTAATATTCTTACATACTTTGGGTATACTGAATATAGAAACATAGAAGCAATTTTGGAGTACCTGTTCACCAAAAAGTTAATCACTCATTTTAAACTTGTGTGTGTGTGTGTGTGTGTGTGTGTGTGTGTGTGTGTGTGTGTGTGTGTGTGTGTGTGTGTGTGTGTGTGTGTGTGTGTGTGTGTGTGTGTGTGTGTGTGTGTGTGTGTGTGTATATATATATATATATATATATATATATTTATATATATATATATATATATAAATATATATATATATATATATATATATATATATATGGGTCTACCTGATAATATAGAAAGCCGACATCAATGAAGACAGATTCATCGAAACGACATCCATGAAAACCCACTTCATCGACAGACCTGATGAATGAAATCTTTCCCAGGGTAAGTACTAAGTCATCCAAGCACACACAAAACCAACACTGGAACACTCAAAACCCACACAGTTGGGGGGCTATGCCCTGCACCCCCCCCCCGAATTAAATATACCAACTTTGGAGATCACACTACAGTTTGGGAAAGGGCAAACTTCACCTTCACAGCCAACAGGTTACTTACCCTGGGAAGGATTTCATTCATCCGGTCTGTTGATGAAGTGGGTTTTCATGGCTGTCTCGATGAATCCATCTTTGATGATGTTGGCTTTCGATATTTTCAGGTAGACCCATATATGTATATATGTATGTAGTTTTCTCAAAATATCACTTATAGCCCGGGAATAGCTCATGGTTTCAAAAATAACTATACCATCCCCTTTATCTAGTTTCATCAAATGACCTATTCTGTCGTTCATAAGAGTTTTTAACAACAAAGTCTCCTCCTGCTTTAAGTTATGAAACTCATGGCCCAATCTTCTAGTATTCTGTTGGTATAAGTCTGAAATATAAACTTTCACAACATTCTGCACCAACAAGTCACAAGGTGCATTAGAAATACTATTTTTCTGAAAGGTGGTGCTAGCAAGTTGAGGTGGTTTTAGCCTGTCTTTAAAATATAAAGCTAAAGTGATCTTTCTGGTAAATAATTTAAGTTCTAATATGGCATCAATACCATCAAGTTTTTTTAGGAGCAAAAGAAAAATCCTTCTCAAACAAGGAGAAATATTCATCAGTAATGTCTAGATGGCTGTAGTTAAATATGTCAAAGCCATTTTTCTTGATTAACTTTCCACCATAATCATTCATGGTCAGTCAACCACTCAATGTAATTAAATGTAGGGCTCAGAGACCCTCCCCCTGAGATTCCCTCTCCCTCTGCAGTGATAGCCCCTCATAGACCTTCTTTACTGAGGCCAAACTTGTGCAGAAGAAGTAGGGGTCCATGCTCCTCCCCTGTCCATGAGCCTCTATGACATGCACTCAGAAGGGTACTCTAAAGGGTCGACTTCATAAGCTCTTGTTACATTCCCAACATTATCATTGTAACTTAAAACTACATTTTCATTCACACTAAATTGGGAATCATTCTCCCTCTTCCCCTTCCCCTCCTTTTTTTAACATTAGTCGAGTTACTGCTATCCTTCCCCCCAGATTGTAATAAATATGCCCTATTTGCTCTATATTGTTCCTCATCCCTTTCTAATTTTGTTTTGTCTTCATTTTTTTCTCTGTGCCCCATTAGTTGCCCACTTTGTTAAAAATACAATCATATTTGTATCAATAAAATTAAAAAATAAATCAGCAGTAATTTTATTGTTTAGTTCCTCTACTTAATTCAAAAGTTTTATAATTAAACCATTGTTGTGGTTGCACATGGTTTTAAAAAGCTCAAATTCATATGTCATAAGGTCTTTTAAAACTACTGAACCCTTTGTAACTCTGTTCGGAAATTTGTAACATCTGAAACTTTGCAGAACAACCTTAAGACTTATACATTCATTAAAATAGACTTCCAATTGCAAATTAAATAGTTTCATCAGGTTTCTTTTCAAAAGTCTTATATTGTCTTCCACAGCAGGCAATTCAGTACTTGAATGTTAAACATAAATGCATTATTTAACCAGTTGCCAAAATTAAAGCAATTAGAATATTTTAAGAAATGTAAACTCAAAGGTAACTTGTTCTTGATTAGAACCTTCTGTTCTGTTCGTTCTTGCACTACACCACATTCTTACACCTCCTCAGGATAAGATAAAAATGTACAAGTTTAGTATGGATGACTTATATTCTGGGGAAATTTCATGGTTATGTGCTTTGATATGTATTGCATTCATTTTTCTTCACATCACCATATCTTTTGTAACACTGCATTGTGTTAATTATATGCACAGAAAGGAAAAATCAAAAGAACTTAATGAAAGCATTTCTTTTTTTAGTGTCTTGAATGAAAATGCTTAGATGTGGGGAATGTTTTACATGTTGAATTTTTCCACAGTTGTATTTCTGTATTAGTATTGACGCAGATCACTTTTTCATTTCAACATTCAAAATGCATCAGTCCTTCTAAACTTTTTTTCCTTAGTTTCTGATTAGCTGACTGTTTTGGTCCATGACACAATGAAAAAAAAATACACACAAAAGAAAAGATGAATTCACAAGTGCCCATTGCATAATCATACCCCATTTTAATCAGATATATAGACTATAGTTTTCTCATTGGAGCTGTCTTTAAATATTTGATTTGTATTTCTCTGTCTGCTGGCTTGTAATTGGACATGAAAACTGCATGTTCAAGTTAAAAGTAAATATGTACTTTTCTTCACGTTGTACTATAACCTCAATAATGTATGTTTTCGTCAGTGTTATGTTTTTGGTCACCACTTCTTTCTGTTCAATGAGTTACCTATGAATAATACTATAATATATACACAAGTGTTATTGTTCTGTTAAGAGAAGTATATTATCCAGTAGAAAAAAAATCTCCTCTCTTTCCGAGCAGGATTTGTACCTCAGAATGAAAAATGTAACTATGGCACCAAAGTTACTGATAAAATTCAGACATAAATATATTGTTATTCTGTTAAATTTCACAGCTATCTAACAAACACATACACTTAATCAAAAGCAAAATAATCCAACCAGTTACAAAATGCATACAAAACATCCAGACCATACTTGTCAACCATTCCTGACTTTGCTGAATGTCACTGATTCTGCATATTTTTGTCCTGTACTTCTTAACATTTTTGATATTCTTGTAAATCACTAAAGATTGCAGTCAGTCTGTTATGCCAGACATTAAGAATTTCATACTTATTGTTCAGAAAATACATGTTGATGCAAAATGTTTAGTTCTTTAATATTTTAAATGAATTAGATTAATTTTAAAAATGGTCCCCAATGTTGGGCCTTTGCCCTACCGTCATTATCTGTGGCTTTGTCCAGAATTCTTTTACAAAAAAGTTAAGAGGTATGAGCCAGAATCTAGCCACCAATGAATAGAACCTCTAATAGACAGGAGATAGCCTCCTTGTCCTTGGTTGAGTGCATACATATTCCATAAATGGAATACTAACAACCTTTTTAATAAGCTGCTTAGGTCATTTGTACACAATCCCTTCAATATGTTGTCAATATTATCTCTCAGTTCTCCTCGCTGTAGCTGTAAGCATAATACCACTGTATCTCTGACAAAAGTGTAAACTGTCTTCCTGAGTTCTTATGTTCTGACTTTGACCTCTTTTTGTGTACCCTAATATACAGAATATTACATCTCAACTAGCTTCCATCCTAATCCGCACCCCTGAGTTTATCTGCACCACCAGAACACTGAAGAGCTCTTTCCCATAAAACAACCTCACTAACTGCCACCAAAATATCTTACATGTGCATCGCCAAGCACAGGTTAATGCTAAAAGCTCTGTCCTGTGCATTTCCAAACGTATGCCGACACTATAATATCTTCACTGTGCATTCTCAAACACAATCTAACACTAAATCTTTCATATTGTTGGCCCTACATAATCAAACTCTCCCTCTCTCTCATCACCTTAGAAATGAATTCAATTGTAGTACTTTAACAAGAAAATTAAAAAAAAAAAAAAGAGTTTGAGTAAAGTAACAGAAATGTTCTATGATTTAACAGGCAGAGTTGTGTGTTCTAGTCACATCTATATTTTCGATAATCATAACTGCGTGATGCCTTAAGTCAGTTGTGTGCAGCTATGCTATGTCCTGTAAAGGGTTCCGAATGCATATGTTGTCTTATGAATGAGAAGCCTTGGATGTCTGACTTCAGATATGAAAAATAAATGGTAAGTAGAAGGTAGGCTATGAAGGCACCTTGCAGAACACCACTAGGAACATTTCTGTGATGAGAGGAAACGGTGAATTCTGTCAGTAATCCAATTTCCTATCCAGTGTACGATGTAAAGGTTAGCAATAAAAATGAGAGGAGAGAAGAGCTTTTCTAGGCTACTCACATCGGAAATCATACCAAAGGACTTGGCAAGGTTTAAAAAGGCAGTATGGATGACCATGACAAATAAATTAGCCAGGCTGATTGGACATGAGCTGTCCTCAACAAATCCAAATTGGTTAGGGTCAAGGGTTGGAAGTCCAAACTAGCTAGGGTCACATTTTTGATCCTTGCATTATCAAAGTGAAAAGCAAAATACTTCCACAATTGCATATATAAGATTCAAAGGACAGATGTATATCATTTAGAAAATAGTCAATATTTAGGAATATAGCTATACAACAATTAGATTGTTATTGCACTTATAACGTGAGCTAAAATGGTTAAAGTGATAGGCGAGCTTGAAGATAAGAAGGACTCCACAGTTGGTGAGAAAGGCTTCTATTTACTTTTTTGAGTGGATTTGGACTGGGAAAGTTATAGTTTTAGTATGCTAGTTTAAGAGAACCAGAATTTGGGCAGTTTACATTTTGGATGTTCTATTACACTTTTCTTTGGCATTGGTATATGTGAACTCAGGATGAAAGTCGACAGGGACATTTAAAAAAGTGAAAAAAAAATCAACAAAACAACATAAAAATATTAAATGATCACTTGATCCTCCCTGTATGACTCGTACCTGCTGTCCTTTGTTCCAGCTTCCAAACAGCAGATGAATTCCCTTACTCAGTTCTATCCCTTCCTGGCCAGCCTTCCAGGCCTTGCACAACTGATGTGACCTCCTATCCCTGATGCATCAACCAACAACACCCACAGACACTTTTACACTGCACCAGGTGATTAATACTAACAGGGGACATACATTTTGGTACCAAAGTGAAAACAAGAGCTAGCATGAATTTTGGTGCCAAATTAAAAAATGCTGGTTTCACACTGGAAAAAGGCAGATGTCTTATTTAACGCACCATATAGAGAAATGATTCTATGGTGTGTGAAAACAGGAAAATTAACTGTAGGCTTATACCTTTGGAGAATGCTTGTATTATTTTTAATGCACCTGTCTTAGAGGGCAACTATTTGAATGTGTGCTAAAATATCACATTTTACTTAAAGGTGATTTCTGAATAGCAAATTCTGAACTGGAAAAAAGTCTAACTTAGGAAAATCTAATACTGAATTTCTGACATATTCTGAAGAATAAATAGAGAGTATGCTCAGAACTTAGCACATTCAGACTTCATTAACAGATTCTGTTAGAAAGGGGATCTTTGTAAACTTACCTATGTATTTGTTATTCTGAGACAATTATGTAATGCTGATGCAAACCACTGAAAGAATTGTACCAAATACTGCATTAACTCTTTATATTGAGGACTATTCATTGAGCTCTGTCTTATAAGAAAATTTCACATGTTCTTCCCCTCTGAGAATGGACAGCGTGTCTGTTACTTCTGAATCCCACACCATTGGCTGTATCCCTGAAACCTTATACACATTAAATAAAGGATGCTGATGTTAGGATAGGTCTTATTTTGTTTTCAGCAGTGAACATTATTACTATTTACTGACCGACAATATGAATATTGCTGTACTAATGCCTATGTTACTAAAATGATCATCCCAAAACTTGTGTCCACATCTCAGTGTATGCCACAAATTTGGAGTTGGTAGACTCAGTACAGTGACCGATATGTACATGTCCAAGGTTTCTGTTCTATGGGAATCTGTTAGCTGATTCTATGCTTTGGTTCTTTTGGTTGTTACTACCAGTCTCTGGCTTGTTTCCTGATCTTGTTGACTTATCTGTAGACATAAATGTAACTACACTAACACACGTGGGGATATATTGGCAATGTGCCAACTAGTAGAGTCCTCTTTCAGACAGTGCCATTAGTGTAAAGGCAAAATGACACCACTTTGTGTAATGGAGAAGCATTTGATTTTCCCCATTGTTGTGGGACATTGGAGTAGGTGTATTAAAAGATTAGTTTTGAAGAGGACTGGAAGTGGTTTCAAAATATGCTTCTGAATTACCAGCATTTGCTGAAAGAGTATTTAATCATTCAACACGGATCTGTTCTATTCTTGCCTATTCTCATTTGAAAACCAGCTTTTTTTTGCAATCCTTACTCATTCCTCCTTCACTTTTGCATAAGCATCCTGCTATAGCAGTAACTTCAGCCTTTTTGGAGTAACTGCTTTGTGCATAATTACTGTTAATTCCATTATGTCCACACATTTCCTTTTGTGATTCAGCTTTGAATCATGCATGTGCCTCTAAACTCAATTGTACTCTTCAAAAAACATTTTTATACTCAACTGTGTGCATAATCTGTGAAATGTTATGTTAATGTACAAAGTAGAGTATTTTGTAAAGTAGGAAAGTGGCCTTATTTATGAATTGTTTTTTTTCTATAAATTGGTAATTATTTTAAAATCTCAAGACATACATTCATGTGTTCCAAGATGTAAATACCAATATATACTTTGTACAAGATTGCCATGTATTCATGTATTCTCTTTTCTGCAAAGTGAGTTGACCTTGGAGTTGTTATATATATATATATATATATATATATGTGTGTGTGTGTGTGTGTGTGTGTGTGTGTGTGTGTGTGTGTGTGTGTGTGTGTGTGTGTGTATATATATATATATATAAGCTCAGAGAACCCCTCCATGATAGGAGCACAAGCAGATTGATCTCTGCAAAAACATAAGTTTAAAGGAGAACACCGATGTTCAATATTATTCTTCTGCTATATTTTCAGTCTTTTATTTCAGTATCTCTGGACTTCGCAAAGTGAGTCTTGCAATTTCCCCAGGTAGCCATTTAAATCAACATCACATATTTGACTGACATAATTAATTTGCTTCATGGGTTAAACACATTACTTTTAGACCTCATTTTACAAGCCAATAATGTCAGTGAATTGTTTCACCTCAAAGTGGGATTTCAAAACTTTTGTACTTAAGCAGCCTAAATGAAGGGAAAATAACACAGTGATAGTTTACATATTTTGTGATGTAAGGTCCTGTTGATGCATGCTGAAAACATGTGACAATTAACTAAAGAGTGCAATAAACATTACCCAATAAAACACATTCATCTTCATGGCTGTGGCAACTCTGAATATGTTTGAGTTGAACTTTCAACGTCTTTATTACAAGGGCCCCATTTGAGGAAATATGGCGATATCACTGTTCTCTGAAAGTTGATCCCTGGATCCATTCCTTCTTTCAAAACACAAGTGCTTGATTCAAACAAATTTAAAAACAGCTTTATGAAAATGTTGCATTTCCACTCTGAAATCCCCCAAAAGAGGAAAAATTTGTGCATGTTTATGTACATGTGTGTGTGTGTGTGTGTGTGTGTGTGTGTGTGTGTGTGTGTGTGTGTGTGCACGCGCACGTGTGTGTGTGTGTGTGTGTGTGTGTGTGTGTGTGTGTGTGTGTGTGTGTGTGTATGTGTATGTGTGCACATATGCATTTGCATGTTCTTGGGTGTCTGTACCTCTGAAGTTCTGGGCAAAATTGCAAATATGTGTGATTCTTTGCGACTCTCTTGCACATACGTGTTTGTGTATTGCATTTTCCCCAAGTAATCATGACCTCAGAGGTGATTACAATATGTAACAGGAGATGATGGTGAGGTCAAGCCTCTAGAAGAACCTATTCTTTCAGACAAGTCGCTATATGACTAATATGACTGTATGACATCGTGGGAATACTGTTCTATGTATTTGTAGGCAAATGTTTGTCTCTAGGATACCCACAACATCACCATTGCTGTGTGACATAACCTGTATAAACTTACCTGCACTAACACAGTTTTTCATAGGGTAACATACCTGTTACTGAAGTGGTCCAGGTCTCGAGGCATAATATGAAGCAATGTCCATAATGTCCATATTTACTTATGTATTTATTCATTTATCTAAGATTGTTTACTCGGGTAGAATAATGATTAAAAGTGACCAATTTCAGGCTCAGCCAGGGCACAATAAGACAAAATTATATAACTGCAACAAGCAAAGAAAATGCACCAAATATTTTACAATATATATATATATATATATATATATATATATATATATACATATTGAACAGAATATTAAGGCAGAAATTTCAGATTTTAAAATCACTGTTGGATGATGTCAGTGGAGAGCTGATGCAACAATAATATATGTGAGAATAAGATAGTCAAGATAAATATTTACAAACATACAACATAGAAATGTCTACCAATTCAATAGCTTATTATGAACAAAAAGGAAAGCATAGCATTCACTTTATTAAAATGCATTTACATGAATTATAAAAAAAAACCAATAGGACAGATTTTCTCAAAACAATACCAGACTACTAGCTTCAGTGCCTCAGACATATAATTACTGCAACCTAGAAATGATACATTTTATATGCATTATGCAAGCCTTCCATCAGTATCAAACTAGCATCCAATAATTTAACATACAGTATTAATTAGAAACAGGGTTTCAACAAGTTGCAGGAAAACTTTAATAAAATTCTATAAATATATGATGTGTTATTCAAATACAGCATAGCCAATATTCAAATCTGTATAATGATTAACATATTAATATGAACTGCTTTATATATACATAGTAAAAAGGATCCTTGCAAGCAGATCTGATGTGGAAAGGGCAGGATATTGCTGACATCTTGTGGCCCAAGTTAAGAATACACAATTACAAAGAAATAGCTTAAATATTATAAACCTTTAAACTCCCAACAAGCAGTTATGGGTTTGATTTGTAATTAAAAAAAATGATAAAAAGATATGTAGCACAAATTAGTGTATGTAGTGTTGATCTACAAAGGATAGCCTTCTCATCTTATGAAAATATCTGAATTCATTGTTAGTGCATTAAGAATACAGTGATAGTGTTACTGCGCTGAACATACTATCTGTTCTTATAAAGTCTAGCAGTACTTGTTGCCTATACTAGAGTCTCCACTACCACCCACAACCATGTTCACAAAAACCTACTCACCATTTAGTGTCTACCCCCAACCCCTTATTTGTGCTCAGTTTATTTATTTATACCCAGGGATGCCCCCTCTCCACCATCCCTGTAATGCAAAAATAGATATTTTTTGACCACACGTGTCCTACCATTATCCCATTATCTATTGTGAATGTTCAATGTCCATGACATCTTCTTAGTATTGCAAAGTTTACTGTTGTTCAGAGGCACCCTTTTTTCACTTCCTCTACCATGTTAATATAGTGATGATGATCTAGGGATCCCCAAATCCCATCTCCTGCCTGTGCTGAACTGCTCTGATGTAGGTGCATCTCCATGAACTACATGATGATTCAGAGATGAAACAAAGGAATTTGGCACAATGGACATCACTCCCATTTGGCACCCCCCATGTTGTTCCAGATTATTCATGACTATGATGGTGAGATCTTAATGACAGATTATAAACTGTCAGTCTTTTAAATAGCATTAAGTCATTAAGCAATCACAATTATGATCACTTTAAAAGAGTGCTTGTAAGCTCTTTAAATATTTATCTGCTTTTTTGTTAAAGCAGTGCTGCTAACAAAAAAACAAAAAAGACGGGGGATAGGTCAACAATTAGTTTACAAGCTGTCCATCTAATAGCTGTTTATTGGAGAGCTTGAAAGCTGCCAAACATTTTTCTAAACATTCGGCATTTCTGTCAAGTTGACACTTTTGGGACATGCGCCCCATTTGCCTCCACCCTTACTATGTCACTGACTCTTAAGTATTTCCGTGTGTCAGATTACTGTTAAAGCATATTAATGCACTTTTGCATTCCAGTGACAAGTGATCTACCTCTAAAGCCTAGGTGTTGTACGGTGTCAAACACCAAAGATATATCCAAAAGAATTCTGACAACACTTGCCCTTTATTAAGTTTGTATCTTCTCTGTTTGGTAACTGTACATAGTGCAGTGTTTATTAAAATTTATTTTATTTATTTTTAATTTATTTTACATTTGTTGACCGGGCTGGTCCAACTGGATATATGTCCATTTTCAGCAGAGGCCCGGGGAGAAAAGCTCCATATGCAAGCATTTGTAATATCAGGTAAAACATTAAACATGGTTTTAATATATATGTCAAAAATCATTAGATATTAAAAGGCAGAAGTTGAGAAAATAGAGAGTGTATTTTGTTAAGAGTTTCTTAAAGCTAGAGAAAGTAAAAAAGAAAAAAAAATTTCTAGTACCTAGATACCTGAGGAAAGGTAGTTATTTACAGCAGAGAAGTTGAGAGTACCTAGATACCCAAGGTAAGCTAGTCAGGGCTGCTACAGGGGCAGAGCCAGTGGGTTGTGAGGTGTGTTTTGAGTTGGGATTTGAAGCAGGGAAGGGGGGAGATTGCTGTGAGATTGTGAGGAAGAGTGTTCCAGGTTTTTCCTACTGTGTTGGAGAACAAGGATTTGCCAGCTGAGTTAATGGGTTTACTAGTCGATATAAGTAGTTTGTCGGAGGAGCGAAGGCTTTTAAGACTGCAGTATGGTGTGATGAGTGATGTGAGAATGGGTGTGTTTATGGGATTGTAAAGGATTTTGTGGGCTAAGGAGCTCTGGTGAAATAGAATTTGGTTTTGTAGCTCTAGCTATCGTAGTTGCCTTAAGTTTTGGCAGTGGTGAGTTTTAAAAGTAGAATTAGTGGCAAATCTGGCAATATTGTTGTAGGCAGCAGACAGTTTGCTGAGGTTAGCTTTGGACACTGAAGTGTAGATGGGAGAGGCGTACAGGAGAGTGGAGATAAGATGGGTCTGGGCAATGGAAGTACTGGCATGTGGAGTAAGGAATGGTTTAATTCTATAGAGGGAGCCTAGTTTTCTGTTAACTAATTTTATAGTATTGGTGATGTGTGTGTCAAAGGTCAGATTGTTGTCTATTTCAACTCCGAGAAGTTTGGTAGTTGGATCGGGTGATATGTCCGTGCCATTACTTGATGTGACACAGAAATTCAGTGGAGAGGATTTTCGGGTTGGTGAGAAGAGTAATCATTTGTTTTTTTTGGGTTCAAAATTAAGCATCGTTTGAGGAACCAAATTTTTACGGTTTCAAAAGTCTTTTGGGTGAGAGAGTGCAGTACAGAGGGGGATGAGGCAGAACAGATTAAAGTAGAACCATCTGCATATTGTATACAGGTGGCAGGAGAAATATGAGTATGGAGATCATTAATGAAAATTGAAAAGAGGAGAGGGCCAAGAATTGAGCCCTGGGGGACTCCTAGAGTAATGGGGAGGTGGTTGGACAAGTTATTTTGCCACCTCACTGCCTGTTTTCTGTTGTGCAGGTAAGAGTGGAACCATTTAACTGAGCTTGTGTCAAGTGCAAATGATTTAAGTAAGTGTAACAAGATTTTGTGATTGACCATATCAAAGGCTTTGGATAGGTCAATAAATATAGCAGAGCTAAGGGTATTATTGTTCCTGTTTTTATTGATGCAGTCTGTGAAGGAGAGGAGGGCAGAGGTGGTGCTATGGTAGGGTCTAAAACCATGTTGACAATTGGCTAGCAGATTGTTAGTTAACAGGTGTTTCAGAAGTTGCTTTTGGACACATTTTTCCATGATTTTAGCAAGAGGAGAGAGCAAGGCTATGGGTCGGTAGTTAGAGAGTTCAGTTTATTTTCCTCCTTTATGAAGGGGAATAATATGAGATATTTTCCAGAGAGAAGGAATGTAGCCTTCTTGAATGGTTCTGTTAATCAGGATGGAGTGCATTAGCAGCAACTTTTAGATACATAGCAGGTAGATGGTCAGCAGATGGAGAGGATGGTTTAAGTTTATATAGCAGAGAACGAATGAGTGTAGAGGGAACAGGTTGAAGTTGAAATGTGGGAATGGAAGTGTTAGAGCAGGAGGAAAGACAGGAGATATCAGGGGAGAGTTGATTGGAAAGAGACTGGACAGTTTCAGTAAAGAAGGTGTTAAAGGCGTTGGCAGTGTGTTTGGGGTTATATTGGGAGGTGCCTGCTGGGCTTGGAGTGTCCGATTGGCCAGGCTTCATGAGATTATTTATTCCTGCCCAGAACATTTGTGGGTTATGCAGGTTAGCCTGTTGCAAATGGCAGTAGTAGTTTCTTTTATCCAGAATTACTGCTTTTTTTGTAATGTTTCTTATTTGTTTAAAGTTGAGATGGTCTGTGGGATCTTTAGTACTGTGGTATTTGGACCAGAGTTTATTTTTCAAAATAATCTTGTGCCTTGTATCCTTTGTTAGCCAAGGGGCGGCTCTTAAGGAAAGTCTGATGGACCTTGTGGGAGCATGTGTGTCAAGAATATATAGGAATTTAGAGTTAAAATATGTCACGGCATCATCCAGTGGGAGGTGTTTAAGAGGAGACCAACTGCAGGACCTAAGTTGTGCTTCAAATCTATCAGAGTTAAAGGTTTTGTTTGTTCTAACCATTTTGTATTTTGTGAAGTTAGGTTTATCAGTTTTATGTCTAATTAGATAAATAAGGGCATGGTCACTTATATCATCAGGCAGTGTACCTACTGTATATGTTTGGTGGTGGCTATTTATCAGAATCCAGTCTAAAATGCTTTCTTTGTTGCTAGGTTTATTTCTTCTGTTAGGAGAGAGAATAGTTTGTGAGAAACCATGCAGATTTAAGAGGGTGGAGGGGTAAGCTGAAGAGCAGGCATTCCAGTCTATATTGAAATCTCCAAGGACTATTGTTTCTTGCGGAAATTGTATGGCCAGCCAGCTAAGGATTTCTTCTAAGGTACTACTGTTGTTGCCTGGGGGCAGGTATATGCAGCTTATATAGATGGATTTGAAGGCATTAATTTGGAGTCTGGATATAAAGATTTCAGCATTACTTTTGGAGGGAGGTTTATCCTGTAAGGCAGTGATTTGCATCCCTGATTTATAGAGGATTGCAACCCCACCACCTTTTTTTGTAGTGCGGTCAAGTCGATGAATGTTGTAGCCAGGGGGAATGATCTCTTTGTCCTGAGTTACTGGTTTAAGCCAGGTTTCAGTTAAGCAAAGGATGTCGAATGAGTGTGCATCAAGTAGTGCATGAAGGGGGGCAATTTTATTTTTAATACTGCGGATGTTAAGGTGAGCTATTATTAGAGAGTTTGAGGGTTTGGTTAGTTTATTTGAGTTAGAGGAGAGAGTGGAAAGTGGGTTTGCAGCTGTCACCTGCTAGCAGAGAGAGGATTAATCTTTTTAACCAGTCAGAGGGTTTAGGGGAACTGAGTAGTGATTTTCTGTCATTTTGATGGGAGTAGGTAATGTGAATCTTTCTATGAAATTTTGTAGCTAGCTAGCTGGGAGAAAGTATGAAGTTAAAACAGTGGTGAGATGAATTTATGGTAGTTAAAGTTATGTGTTTGGAGAGAGTATTCGCTTCTGAGAGGCTATAGTGTTCATAGGAAGTTAGAAAGTAGGGTATAATAAGGAAAGGGAGAATTGAGAATGTGAGGAGTTGTTTTGAATGTAATGATGTTATTAGAGTAGGCATAGCGACAGGAGAGTAACAAGGAGTTAATTTGGGAAGATGAAGAGATAATGAGAATAGGAGATGGATGTAATTGTGGAAGTAGGTGTGGCAGGTAGATGGTTTTAAGTGGTATAGGGAAGGGTGTCAGAGTGATTGGAGGAATACAAATAGTGGGAGTGGTTAAGGAAGTATAAGTGTAGGAGCACTGGAGGTGGGTGGGAATTGGGAGTAGGGCAGGGGAGCGGAGTGAGCCCGCAGGGTGAACGGAGCGGGTACAGACAAAGGAAGGACAACAGTCAGAAAACAATCAGGAAAGCAGCTAAAGTAAGGTAAATGAAGGTGGGTGAGAGAAGTGACAAAAGGTTAGGTTATGCTCGAACTGAGAACTTTAATAAAAAAAAAAAATTAAGTGGGAGAGAAAAGGAAAGGTTTAGAAGCAATGTTTTTATCAGCAGGAATAGTAGGTAATAGTAAGGTAAAGGGAGAGAGAGATTCAGGTAGAATAATGTTGCAAGGTTAGGGTGCCCTCTAGTGGACACAAAGTGGAAGTACAGAAGAGATTACTTTGCAGGCAAGAGCTGGGATGAGAAGTAAAGGACAGTGTGGTTTCTTAGGGATTCTTCCAGGTGGCCTGGGATATTGTGGTGGGCAAGTCAGAAAGGGAGAGGGGGCAACTAGTAGTAGGGAGAGTGGGGGTGAGGCTATTATGTGTCCAGGCTAAACTAGCGACACTGGAGTTGAGGTTACAAAAAAACAGAATACAAAAATCACTGCTAGACAAAGGAACACATACTTTCTGGATTCCTTTTAAATGCAGGGTTCAGAGGTGGGAAGCCCAATTTCTTCAGAAAAACTGGGGAAGAGGCAGAGGAAGGTCCTTGATATATGTTCTTGTTCACCAGGAGAGCTTCAGTAGATCCAGGGAGTAGGGTTTAGTTAAATAGCTGGAAGTAGTAAAAAGGGGTTGAGAGTAGAGTAAGATAAGATGGCAAATTGTAAAGAAAAAGAATGTGTTAAGCTAAACAGTTATGCTAACACGTTAATGGCTCTAAACATTATGTCTTATATGAATATTCTAAGCATTGCAGCTGTAATATGATAAAGTGTAGAGCTATGAGCCAACAGTTCCATTAAACACATTCCATAATGGTAGAAAACAAGACTGTTAAAACCAGAGGCAGTAGTTTACAGAAAACCCATTAAATAAACTATTCAGCGCAGGAGATGAAAAACTTAGATGGCTACTGTGAAACAGACACAAAGTGGGAAACAAACTGGCATTAATATATTCAGCCTATATAGAAACATCAAGAGCAGCTACTTGTATGTTTGCATAATGTATTGTTGTTAAACTGTACTATAAATATATTGCTTTTAAATTGTGTGCTGCAATCCGCTCGAAGGAATAGAGGGAACAGAGCACTGGGTAAAGAGGTGTAGCGTAATATGTAGAAGTAAGGACTAACTTAGTCCAGGGTGAGTCTGTGTGTTAGAATAAATAACCTAAGACGCAGCTCTAGGCATGCCTCTGAGGTAAGCACGCTGTATGGACAATAAAAGATCTTGGGAAGGGACAAAACTATGGTTCACCAGATCTGTGTCAATCCCTTAGCCAAGGTGTTTAGGATAGCAGTTCACCTGTAGTTATTTGGTTCTAATGAATCACCTTCTTTATGAAAAGGCAAGGCGCATGCTTCCTTCTGCAGCAGACAAACATTTCACTCATTCATGCTTCCATTTATGAGAACAGTGCAAGGAATTACCAAAAGGCTTGCGGCCCGGTTTATACATTTTGAGAATAGACCACACAAGCCTGGAATAACACAACCTTTAGTTTATATTAGGGCATGGCCGGCCTTAGGCATAGGCCAACTAGGCGGCTGCCTAGGGCACCGGTCTAGCAGGGGCACTTTTCCAGTATTTATTTGGTGTAGGTAGACCAGGATGGGGGCACTAGGTAATGAATTGGGGGGGCGCCGTGGAGCCCTTTTGCCTAGGGCACCAGTTGACCTAGGGCCACTCCTGTATTAGGGACTTCCTGATCACATATATGTTAACTTTCTTTTGGTGGACTAAGATATAGGGCCCCTTAGTGAGATTATAACAGCCAATAAATGATATTCTAGACATATGTTACTGCCTTTTCAAAGAAGATATGCAGCTGTTCAGCAGTATCTTCATCACAGATATTAGTACAATGGCAGACAAAGGCATTGCATCCAAGCTGATTCTTTAGTCCAGAAGCCCTTTTGTAAAATATCATGGAGAATGTCACAGTCACGTTATGCATGATTTTTGAAGACAAGGTTTGTTTTCATTCTGTTTGATCAGGGATAGTTTTAGTAAATATCCTTCTCGTTTATTTGTTGTGTCCACTGAGAAGAACCAAGCTAGTCCAATAGAGCTTCAAAGCTTGGAGCAAGTGCAAACCTTAACTGCACTCTCTTCTTTAGTGTCATATATAGATAAAATATAGTCATTATAATAATCTGTGTATATACTTCTGACCGCAGAATGAATGTTGTTAAATAACTAATTCTAGTGCCTAATGCAATTTCTTTTTTGCTTCTAGGGATTTACTTGCAATTAATGATTTACTTGCAACTCATAAATTCATGTATCTACATTCAAGGTGTAAACTGTGTATAATTCAGTCAGTGGATGTTTATTCTGAAACTTCCTCAAGACCATACTTTGACATATGCTTAACAGGATCATAGGAGATTACTAGGCTATTGACCAAGAGGTCATTTCAAGCCTAGCATTTCATCCCAATGTAATACCATAGAAATGTTAGTTAATACCCAAGATTGCATTTAGTAATGGCTGCCATAGGATCATTGGAGATTACTAGGCTATCGACCAGGAGGTCATTTCAAGCCTAGCCATTTCATCCCAATGTAATAGCATAGAACTGTTAGTTAAAAGCATGTTAATTTGAGGATTTTCACATGGGCTACTTACTACAGTAACCTCTGCTATACTTTTATTTCCCTGATGTTATAAATACATTGTTTTTTTTTTTTTATACCCCATCAGTCTGTACCTTCCCTTTGGAGAATAACTTTACAACTCACCACAGTTTTCATATATACTTGTTTATATGTTATTTGTGTGTTAACTGGGGGAGTGATCTGATCTATATGGTCCCATTTTAGCCACTGCTCAAGTTTAGTCAACAAAGATGAACAGCAAATTTATATATGATATGAGGCAATCTGAATGAGTAGTGGAAATTATAATGGAGTGAAACAGATGGCCACCCAGAGCCCACAGTTTCAGGGGGGCCATGGCCACACCCAAAAAAAATTAACTTATTTGCACCTACTGTAGCTCTACCTGCAGAATAAAAAAAATGCATAAAAATGTATATTTCTGTCTTTTCTGCAGACTAATCTGAAGCAACATCCAGGTGCCCCCCCCCCCCCCACACACACACACACATATACACACACACACACACACACACACACACACACACACACACACACACACACACACACACACACACACACACACAAACACACACACACACACAATACAGCTAAGTGCAAGTTCCACAGTAAATAAAAGTAGTTGCAGAAAACACCTCAGAACAGTTATATAGGAATTAATGCAAGGTCAGCTGCTTTGAAGTGCTGGAAATTATTTAATTCAAGAACTAAGATAGAAAGTATTTTTAAGTGAGAATTGGAGCATTTATCTTGGCTGGCTGATGATCAGGTCATGTTTGGAAAGCACTGCAAAGAAAGCACGTGTGTGTGTGTGTGTGTGTGTGTGTGTGTGTGTGTGTGTGTGTGTGTGTGTGTGTGTGTGTGTGTGTGTGTGTGTGTCTGTCTGTCTGTCTGTCTGTGTATATCCGCGCAAGAGAGGGTGGAAGTTTTCTTACACGATTTTGAAAGTTTTCCAAAGTCAGCTTACACAAAAACATTAAAATAATAAAGACAAGTTTTGCAATAACACTTTTTATGAGCTTAAAGGTGTAGCAACGTCTTGAAGATTTGAAGATTATAACATCCAACAAAAAAGGATATGCAGATCAGAATATTTGTAACACAATTTCTCTGACCTTTGTTTTGCTGACATATATAACAGGATAGCTAAAGAAAATTGTGTGTGTGTGTGCATGCGTATTGAGTATGTGGATGTGATTGAGCATTTATTTATGCATTGCTGTGCATATCATTATTCGAAACAGTGCACGATGATACACAAGTAGCTTAATTCCAAAATATCATAATTTGAACTCTTGGCTTTCTCGTAGAAAGACTGACTGAAATGACTAAAGTTAGAGTGCTTAACATCTTCAGTTCTTGAACTCTAGCTGAAATGACTCTGGTGATGAGAAACTCATTGCAACTCAGTTCTTGATCAGAAATATCCCACAGGCTCATTGCAGAATGTTGTTTCAAGAGGTTAAACCTAATGACAAATTAGATAGCTTAGGTGACATCACATTAACTCACTGCTTCCTACACGCCTTTGATACAGTCTCCCACTTGGGTATCTGTTAGAAAAATGTGTATTTGAATACATGAGAAATGCTAGTTTAAAAGCAAAGTAGTATATAATGCATTTTATTCTATTAATCATATAGTAGTAAAATTAATTCATGTCTAAATGTGAAGTAGTTTTGAAACTGCAGTGTGGCTTGAAGCAAAAGCTGATCCCTGACCCTGACATAATGCTAGCTTAGCAAGTTTTAATGTTTATGCTTTTCACAAGTGATTATCTGCTGGGTCAGGAAATTAAATGTGTGAAATAATGAAATCTTCTGCTCTTCATGTAAGAATGAGATGGCCTTGTATATGTGTTACTTAGATATCACGCAGCTGTGTGAGAAAGTGTAACAGAACAAAGACATGCATTAAAAGACTGAAGCTGCCATTGTATTCAAACTGATATGAAACCTTGAATAAGTAACTTTACAGAAAGACATTATGACTGACCAGCTGGATAGCAAGGCCGTATTGTATCTAGAGGAAAAGTTTTTTAAAACATACTGCATCAGCAGATTAAAAGAATAGAGGCTTGTAAGCTAAAGTGATGTAGATGCCCTGTGACATATCACATCAGAAAGGTGGGCATAGCTAAATGTTAAACCTATATAAAATTGTGTGCTTCCTGTTTCATGTCAGACAAAATTCTGTACTTGTATGTTTTTTTGCCTGCTGTTGTACACTAGTAAACTTTTGAATCTGAACCTCCTGTGTATTGAATTCTGATTTTTATTTAACAGTTTGGTCCTTTCGAGACGGAATTCCCTTGGTAAGCTGCAGATCAGAGCATATCGGTGGTTGAATACTGCGCAGGAGAAGTTACCGAAATGGTTCTTCTTGAGTGAAAAGACCTCCGACTGAATTGTCGTGTGTAAAGAGGCTGGCCACTTTCTGATCTGTGGCCGAAGAGCGGAATTTGAACGTTTTCAAAACCAGGAGGCTCAGGTAGGAAGAATTTGCCTTTTTTCTGTTTTAGATCAGGGACTAGTTTACAGTATATTGTTGTCAAGATTTGTTTTGCAGATCAGGGACAAAAGGAAGTACTGTATATTTGGTCATAGATCAGGGTAACAGAATAAGGTAGACAGTTATTCTAGATAAACTGTAAACAGGAACTAAGAATTTGATATCACGTGATAAAAAAGGGTTACGTAACATTTTCTTTGACATGGGTAATCAGTGCACTAAAACCTTGCGAGATCCGCCCCTAACCGAAGACGCAAAATACATGCAATTACAGCGTTCTGATAACGTTAGGTATTATATGAAATGGGTTAATAAATATGAATTTGATGGTAAACTAGATAAAACTTCACTAGTTAAACTCCTTAAACAGCTTAAATCTGATGCAGGAGGTCAGGCAAAAAGGCAACACCAACTAGGCATTCCTCAAGCACACAGGTGGATTGAGGAAGCAAATCGTAGGGAACAGAAGCTTAAAAATTCAAAAACATTATTTTTAGACAAAGAGGATAATAACTTGGTAATAGCTACAGCTCCTCCTCCTCCTCCCTTACCCCCTCCCTTACCCTTTTCAGGATATGAAGCGAGTGGACAGGCTGGTCCGCCTCCGCGTTATCCTGATGTTTCAGTAAGACCACAACCATTTGTTAGAGATACTATTGGGACTAGGTCCCGAACATGTAAAACACATAGGGACACAGAATCATACCAAATAGAGAGAAATCTACAGGATGAGAGTGAGGAAGAAATATGCCCACTTATAGAAGTTCCAAATCCTCAGGCAGGACAGGAAGGGCAGGATCCAACACTCTTAGTATATAGACCATGGACACTGGAAGACATCCGGAAGGCTACTGAGGGAATCCCCCATCCGAAAGTTAATTTTACGAAATTTTTAGAAGATTTACAAGGCATGAGGTTAAGTTACCACTTGAATGGGGAAGAAGTAGAAAAAGTAGTAAGACAAATTATAGGTCCAGATTGGCACATGATTTGTGGCGCCTGGAATCCTCGTAATGCAGAGCTCAGACCACTCCCACATAGTGACGCAGAGTTAGACAACAGAGTGAAAGGTCTGACAGACCGAATCTCTGAGAAATGGAAACCTAGAGCAGACTGGACTTACATTAATCAATGCATACAACAGGAAAATGAGACAATAGATGGATATTATGCTAGATTATTAGAATGTTTTAATAATCATAGAGGTATGTCGGTTCCTGAGAACCAAACGAATGACTCCCCGTATGAACAACAATTAAAAAATGCATTTTTTAAAGGTTGCATTGCACCTATTAGTAGCTTCATTACGAAGCATATGATAGATCATCGAACAGGGAGGCTATAAGCCTTACTCGAATACGCTAGACATGCTGAGAGACATTTTAATAGTAAAAAGAAAAAGAAGGCACAAGTCTTCACTGCTGAAGATGGAGCTGAAGTATTTGTATTACAGTCAGGTAAAAAGGGCAAGAAGAATGCCCAGGGAAACAAACAGTCTGGCAAACGATCAGAAGATTTTGAAGAGAGGAAAAAGAGAGGTGAATGCTTCAAATGCGGGAAAAAAGGGCATCTAGCAAGGGATTGTAGGCAAAACAAGAAGGTAATTACAGAAGATAAAGGAGATGAGGACTGACTATATGATAGTGAGGATACATCAAGTGAAAATCAGAAATCATCAGGAAAACTTAATAAACAGAAAGTAAATGTAAATGTGATAGAAGGAGTAGAGGAAGTGCAAGTAGATATGGAGGATGAAGAAAGTGAAATTTTGGACTTAGCATTGTTGAGCTTAGAGCTCTACTTGGCAGATACGAAACCGGAAGTTACACTTCTGGTGGAGGGAAGGGAAGTCAAATTCCTGTGTGACTCAGGAGTGTCACGGACTTTGATACACCCCTCCAAGTTACCAGAACATTCAGAATCACCTGATTATATACTAGTAAAAGCCGCAAATGGACAGCTATACAGGGAACCACTTTCCCATGATATAGCAATAACTGACCCTGTTTCAGGTATGACCCAGAGAAGTAAAATAGTTGTGTCTGCAAAGTGTCCAGTAAACCTATTGGGCAGGGACCTTATGCAGATATTTGGCATAGCAGTAGTTCCAACTGTACAAGGTATGGAGGCACAGAGACAAATGGATACCTTTGTAGTGCGATCGGAGGGTGAAACCTTTTATTGGTACAGCCAGGACCTAGTCACGACTGGTCCAGGGGCAGTGACCGAGGAACTGATGAACGTAGCCATCAGTAAAGCCCCCTCCCTTGACACTGATCAACAACATTTGTTACACTGTACTCTATATTACTGTACCACACCAGGACCTGATAGAGAGTATGAGCAAGAACTGTTTAGAAATCGTGCAACTAGATTGGTTTTGCGTACTTTGTACTGGGATACTGAGGGGAACAGCGTAGTTAGTTGTTCATTACCTCAAGAATTCCTTGCATTGTATAGATCAAATCGGTTGCCACATGTCAGCTTGACAAAGAACAAAAGTGTCAAATGGGCAGATTTAGGAGAAAAAGTAACAAGATGGGAGAAACAGACTGATTTAGAACTATCAGAACAAGGGATACAAAAACAAAAACTGAATTGGTTGACACAAACACATCCAGCTGTACACTTGCAATCTAGCGAGGACAGCTGATTAGCATTTTTATTAGAAGATGAAGAAAAGACCTTATGTGAAATTCCAACAACTCTCTGGTCAACAGGCAAGTCAGATGTAGGACTTATTCAAACAGCAGGACCAGTTACAATAACCCCAAAGTCAGCTTTAGACCACAGAAAAGACAATACCCTTTGAGAAAGGATGCAGAAAAAAGAATTAAGCCTATAATAGCAGCATTACTCAAAGAAGGAGTACTGGTAGAATCTCCTGATTCACCATGTAATACACCCCTATTTCCTGTTAAAAAAGCAAACGGGGAATGGCGGATGGTACAAGATTTACAAGCTGTAAATAATGCAGTAATACCTAGAGCACCTACGGTGCCAGACCCACATACTTTGTTAAATGATTTAGAACCACAACAGAAGTATTTCTCTGTGGTAGATATTAGCAATGCTTTCTTTTCAATACCTATACATCCTGATAGTCAATATTGGTTTGCATTTACATTTCAGGGTAAAAGGTATACGTATACTCAACTACCACAGGGATATTGCAATTTTTGCACAAGAAATGGCTAGCAACCTGGCAGGATTTACCCCACCGGGAGGTAGTCAAATTCTACTTTATGTAGATGACATCTTGCTAGCAGTCCCCACCCAGCAACAGTGCAGGGAGGATACAGTAGCATTAATGAAATTTTTAGCAATACAAGGACACAAAGTAAACAAAAATAAGTTACAACTTTGGAGAAAACAAGTTAGATACTTGGGATATGTAATATCCAATGAAAGTAGAATACTAGATGAGGAAAGAAAAACAGCGATTTTGCAAGCACCCAAACCAACGACCAAGAAAGAAATGATGTCTTTCTTAGGTACAACTAATTTTTGTCGGAGCTGGATACCAAATTATGCTTTGGAATCTGCTCCATTAACTGATTTGATATATAAGACAGCAATGGCAACACAAGACATTTTACAATGGACAACAGAAGCAGAAACGTCTTTCTGCAGGTTGAAGCAGTTGATAGCTTCTTCATTAGTTTTAGGACTTCCAAATGATCACAAACGGTTCTTTCAGACCATAGATTGTAAGCAAGGATATATGATGTCAGTATTGACGCAACAACATGGGGACAAGCAACACCCCATAGCCTACTATTCATCACAGTTAGACCCAGTGGCGCGATCTTTGCCTCACTGTGTACAAGCAGTAGTTGCAGCCGCAATGGCAGTGCAGGCTTCGGCCTCAGTGGTGTTATTCCACCCTCTCACATTGAGAGTGCCTCATGCAGTTGCAATAATTTTACTGCAAGAGAAAGCAGCATACCTTTCTCCTGCTAGACATATTTCATGTATGACTATACTGCTGAGCCAACCTCATATGACAATTGAACGATGTACGACATTGAATCCGTCAGCATTACTTCCAACTCCTGCAGAGGGCACACCACACAGCTGCCTGCAGGAAATTGAACATTTAGCTTTACCTAGACAAGATCTTACAGATATGCCCTTGGATAATGCTGAGATGACATATTACGTGGATGGCTCATGCAGAAGGGGTCCTACAGGGAAGAATCTGGTGGGATATGCAGTAGTTACAGACACTGAAATTTTAGAAGCTCAATCCTTACCACACAACTTATCTGCACAAGCAGCAGAGTTGATAGCTTTGATGAGAGCATGTACTTTAGCAAAAAACAAGTGTGTAAACATATATACTGACAGTCAGTATGCTTTTTCTACAGTACATGTATTTGCACAACAATGGAAAAATAGAGGAATGATAACATCTAGTGGAAAACCTATTAATCATGCGCAATTTATTTTGGAGTTATTAGAATCTATTCAGTTACCTACCAAAGTAGCTATTTGTAAATGTGTAGCTCATACAAAACAACAAGATAAGATTTCGAAAGGCAATGCACGAGCTGATGCAGCTGCAAAGCAAGCAGCCTCAGACTCAGAAACTTTACTTTTAAATGAGGAATTACAACCCTCTGAGATTTTAGATTTAGACATGTTAAAAACAATGCAGATGCTTACTACAAAAGCAGAAAAACAAAAATGGGTAAAACGAGGTGCAATTCTTGAGAATGGACTGTACATTTCCAAAGAAAGAAAACCGATATTGCTGTCTAATTTATTTAGATATGCAGCTTTGTTGAGCCATGGGCAGTGCCATGTCTCAACAGGGGGGATGGTACAGTTAGTAAATCGAATATTCCAAACATATGGATACATAAACTACACAAAAAAATGTTGTGCAGCTTGTCATACTTGTAACAAGCATCATGCACAAGGAGCATTTAAAACCAAGCAAGGAAGTTTTCCTATACCACCATACCCGTTCCATACTATCTGTATGGATTTCATAGAATTGAATAAATGTGAAGGGAAGAAGTTTTGTTTAGTTATTGTAGACATGTTTTCTAAATGGGTAGAAGCTTTTTCAACCAAAAACCCGGATGCAGCAACAGTGGCAAAAGCCCTGATAAAAGAAGTAATCCCTAGATTTGGCATTCCGGAGAGGATTTATAGTGACAATGGCACACATTTTGTGAATCAGATGATTCACCAGCTTGGGAGATTTTTTGGTATCTCCTTGAAGAACCATTGTGCTTACCACCCACAGTCAGCAGGACTGGTGGAAAGGTACAATGGTAACTTAAAAAACAAGTTAAGGAAGCTAGTAGAGGAGACCCAAAAGAATTGGATATACTGTCTGCCTTTGGCACTGCTGAGTATGAGAACAGTTCCAAATGTAAAGGGTTTGACTCCCTTTGAAATGGTTTTTGGGAGAGCATATTATGTCCCTCAGTGGAAAGCTCTCATGCCTGCAGAACAAGAGGCTGACAGTTCGTTAGCAGAGTATATGAAGAAATTGTTAATGAATAAGTCTGTTTTGCAGTTTAACTCTCTTTCAGATAAGGAACAGACCAGACCGGTGGAAGCAGTCTTGGCTCCTGGGACATACGTCTGGCTGAAAGTGACGAAAAGGAAAAACTGGGTGAGTCCAAAGTGGGAAGGTCCGTACCAGGTTTTGTTGGCAATGCCTACTGCAGTTAGAGTGGCCGAGAGGACATCCTGGGTTCATTTAACGCATTGTAAACCGGTAAAGAACTTTCAACTTGATAAAAACTTTGTGACTGATACACAACCAGACCGAGATGGCCAAAAACAAAGCGACTAGAAGTTTAGATCAACCCCAGAGATGTTGCATAATCATTTTGTTGTGTGTACATTTATTAACTGTAATTGTGACAATTTTCCTCTTGCTGTGGTTTAGCCTACACACAACCACACAAGTGAAAGTGGGAAGGCGTGATGAAACGTCTATAGACTGGCATCCAAATTTTAACACATACCTGGCCATGAAACGTGTGTATGCAGAGACTATGAACATTTCAAATTGCTGGGTTTGTACAGCTATACCAACAGCATATGGAGGACTGGTAATGTCCGCTGTCCCTTTGGGGATAAATGAGACTTGGGAGAATTTACTTTTCGACACAGGAACTGTGAGATCACAGGACAAAATAGCTTTATTTTTACCTGTCACACAAAAAGGAGTTGTATGTTTCTATAAAAATGACACTCTCCAGGTGGGCTGGAGCAATTGCAATATAACCATATCTTACCGATGTTATATTACGAATAGTAATGGCAATACTTTTTGCAATACTAATTATGACTCGTATTTAAACTCATTGAAAACAATTATGAGTGACATTCAAAAAAATCCAGTTTTGTTTAAACAATTGTCAGTTATAGATCAAAAAATGTATCATGCAGGGCTGATGCATATTAGTACTAAAGTAGAAAACTGTTATCTTATTTGTGGGAAAAAGGCATATAAATGGTTACCTGAGAATTGGTCCGGCAGTTGTTTTTTGGGTTACTTGGTTCCGGCAATAAGACATACTGCAGAATTACCTTTGGGTAAGATACGAAACATAAGGGAAACAGCTCAAAAATCTGAAGGTCCAGTTAAGAAACCTGTGAATCCAGTTGGGAAGATCGAAGCTGGTTGGAAAGACCATAATTCAGTAAAAGACAAAAGTGAATTGACTCATATGGACTTGAGTGACAGTGTTATATCCTGGGCAGGAATACTCCCAGCTTATGGAGCAGTCAAATCGATCTGGGAGCTGAGGAAGTTGTCGAAACTTCTCAAAGTAATGAGTAATGCAACTTTTTCCACCCTAGAATTGGTGACTGATGAACTGAATGCAATGAGAACTGTTGTGCTACAAAATCGGATGGCTCTTGACTTCACCCTAGTGGTGAGAGGTGGTACGTGCGCGCTTATCAAAGAAGAATGCTGTGCTTTTATCCCTGACAATCGCCATGAGATAAATAATCACCTAGAGGTAATTCAGCAAGTATCAGCCATGACTGAACCAGGCCCAAACCCACTGACGGACTTTTTCCAGAATCTATTTGGGGGGTGGGGTTCCATCCTAATGAATATTCTGATTGCCATTTGTGTGGGTATACTCCTAATAGGGACATGTGTTTGCTGTGGAATTCCCTGCATGAAAAGATTAATCAAAGATTTTGTTGATGTATCTGTTACTGAAACTTTCTATCAAGATATTGAAATTGAAAGATTGATTTCAGATGACGCTTTCTCTGAAGTATAGATTAAATGACTCACCTAGCTGAAAATCCTGAGCAGAAAAGGCTAGGAGATGAAATGACACTATGCATACTTCAAAATAGAATAAAAAGTATTAATAGGGGGAAAATGTTAGAAAAATGTGTATTTGAATACATGAGAAATGCTAGTTTAAAAGCAAAGTAGTATATAATGCATTTTATTCTATTAATCATATAGTAGTAAAATTAATTCATGTCTAAATGTGAAGTAGTTTTGAAACTGCAGTGTGGCTTGAAGCAAAAGCTGATCCCTGACCCTGACAGAATGCTAGCTTAGCAAGTTTTCATGTTTATACTTTTCACAAGTGATTATCTGCTGGGTCAGGAAATTAAATGTGTGAAATAATGAAATCTTCTGCTCTTCCTGTAAGAATGAGATGGCCTTGTATATGTGTTACTTAGATATCATGCAGCTGTATGAGAAAGTGTAACAGAACAAAGACATGCATTAAAAGACTGAAGCTGCCATTGTATTCGAACTGATATGAAACCTTGAATAAGTAACTTTACAAAAAGACATTATGACTGACCAGCTGGATAGCAAGGCCGTATTGTATCTAGAGGAAAAGTTTTTTAAAACATACTGCATCAGCAGATTAAAAGAATAGAGGCTTGTAAGCTAAAGTGATGTAGATGCCCTGTGACATATCACGTCAGAAAGGTGGGCATAGCTAAATGTTAAACCTATATAAAATTGTGTGCTTCCTGTTTCATGTCAGACAAAATTCTGTACTTGTATGGTTTTTTGCCTCCTGGTGTACACTAGTAAACTTTTGAATCTGAACCTCCTGTGTATTGAATTCTGATTTTTATTTAACAGTATCATTGAAAAACTCTCTCAGCTAGGTGTTAACCCTTACATTACTAGATATGTAGCTAATTGGCACACCAACAGAACACATACTGTCAAAGTTGGTGACTCCAACTCTACCAGCAGACCCATCACCAGAAGCATACCATAAGCATCTGTACTGGGCCCTTTATTATTTGGAATCTATTTATTGGAAGTCCAGGCAAAAGTAGATGGCCTTTGGCTTACTAAGTTCGCTGATCATTGTAACCTAGGTGCAATCATTGAGTCCCCCAATGATGTTAACATATTACAGGAGGGGCTGACACAAACAAATGACTGGTGCTAAAGTCACAGATTAAAACTAGATGCAAAAAAGTGCACTATTATCCCATTTAACAAAGTGGAATTCCCCACTAATTACAATATTGACAGCACCCCCTCTAAGTTCAAACCCAGTGGTGCAAGATCTGGGAACACAGGTTGACGGCAATCTTAACTTTGACCACCAGGTTTCCACTGTGGTAAAGAAAGCCTTTTACATTGCGCATCTCATAAGTAAAGTCATCACATCCAGATCCAAGGATGTTATAACCCCATGTTTCTCAGATATTGCCACTGATCTGGAATAACCTTCTAGTTCATGTGAGGCAGAACTCCTCAATGACCCTATTCAAGGGCAACCTGGAGAAATGGATGGGGGACCGCAAATTCATCCCAGGGGTGGCACCCATGTCCCTAATGGACAGGGATAGTTGGTAGTGATCTGCAAAGTACATCTATCTAACCAAGGACAATTGGGGCAACCCAGGACTAACATGGCTAGGCTTATAAAGGCTCTAGAGCTGTTAGCCTAGTAACCTCCTATGAACCTGAGTATAGTCATCAAAAAAGCAGAGCTCCTGGGCATCCTTTATGAGTATACTCATCATTACAGGAGATGGATCTATACTCCTGAAATGATACAGATGCAAATGTAACACTAAGGCTACAAGGCGACATTTGCAAGTTGAATTGATTTGCTAAGCATGCAGAGTGAAATGGTCAGCATGGAACATTTAGGGCTATATTTACTAAGGAATGTTTGCAAAAAGTTATGAAAAATGTGAGACATTTTCCATGTTTAAATAATAATGGGAAAGGGGAGTATGGTACTGTCTTGCTGAGGGTGGGGTTTGCAATCAGTAAGTGTTAGTAACACAGTTGTATTAAAGCATGGTAGGTTGCTTGAAGCAGTATATCATAATACACATTTATCCTGAGGTAAAAATGCTTTTTTGGTAAAACAGTTAACTACATTAATTTCATAAAAGAAGTGTGACCTACAGATGAACAAATGGTGCCATCTTGTAAAAAACATCAAGACATACAATGTAGCCACCTGCATTTGTCATGTAACACAGATGGTGTTGTAGCTTAATATTCTTTTGAAATATTGTAAAAATATTATATTTGTAATTTGCATAGCTTCTGCAATATCTGAAAATAATATGGCAAAGCTCTTCAACAGGTTAACTATCTTACTGATATCTTAGATCTATTTTGCACACTTCCAGAGATAAAACACATTGATCAAAAAACTAGTAATTTTTACCAACTAAATTACATTTTTTCTTTTATAAATCTATAATTTAAAATCAGCATATACAGTCAGACCGTTGATACTAACACAAGATTATTTCCAACTGTCTACCAAAGAACTTTCATATTTTACATTTTTGTAACTGACATCATTTAACAAATATTGCACATCTTTTGAAGTGTATTTTAGTGAAGGATTTTCAGAAAAACTCTCAGGAAGCAAGTGTTTTCCATGCTTACAAAATAGAAATACATAATGCAATTAACAGGCCTCCTGCTGCTCAGGACTGAATGAATTAAATAAATTCTGTTGGATTAATCTGCTTTCATCTTTAAAGCAAGCTAATTGAAAATATGTGGAAGTGTTACAGCTTTTCTGATGTGTGTCTCAGAAATTTTGGAACCAATACTGGTATGTGGCAAAGATATTCTGCTTGCCAGTAGCAAAACCAGCATGTGTAATAAATAAGTCTGTTTCCAGGCAATAAAGGTGCATGCATACATGTGTGACATCTGCTAATTTGCATTAGATAATGAGCAGCCTGTACATCTTCACTGTGATTGGAGAACCCAGCAGAGTGTTAATGTACAGGCACCGCCTGATGTGACATCTGCTAATTTGCATTAGATAATGAGCAGCTTGTACATCTTCACTGTGATTGGAGAACCCAGCGGAGTGTTAATGTACAGGCACCGTCTGATGTGACATCTGCTAATTTGCATTAGATAATGAGCAGCCTGTACATCTTCACTGTGATTGGAGAACCCAGCAGAGTGTTAATGTACAGGCACCGCCTGATATGACATCTGCTAATTTGCATTAGATAATAAGCAGCCTGTACATCTTCACTGTGATTGGAGAACCCAGCAGAGTGCTAATGTTCAGTCACCGCCTGATGAAAAACACTTCACAGCAGTGTATTAAGCTGCTTTTATACTTGGACAGAAAAAAAGCACGTTCCTGGCACTTTTATGCCCACTAAACAACATAAACATGTACATAATATGTTTTTAATACTACAGCCCAGTCTTTCAAGGGGCAAGTAGATTAGTTGGAAAGAAATATGTATGTATGTGCTGTAAGCATAAAGATACACACAACATTCATTTCACAACACAGACCAGTCTCATAAAGGGTATGGAGTTTAAATGCATTAAAGCATGCAGAGCATGTTTTGAGCATAAAGATTTATAAGGGACAAATAGATTAGTTGCTTAGAAACACACATATATCTGTTGTGATCATAAAGATCAGTGCATCATCCCTTTTACTCTATATCTCAGTCCCTCAAAGGGCAGTGGGATTAGCTGTGTAGAAACATGCATGCATATATGAATCAAGAGCATAAAGACCTGCATAGCATGCATTTTACCTGACACCCCATCTCACAGAGGCAAAGAGATCAGTTGCATGGAAACATACATGCATGCCTCATGAACTTAAAGATCTGTATGCCATGCATTTTATACTACAACACATTCTTACAAAGAGTGGAGATATTACTTGCATGGACATATGCATACATGATTTATCTTGAGCATAAACATGTGCGTAGCATGCATTTTGTATAAAACCATGAGCTAAAAAAGGAAAGGGATTTACTTGCATGGAAACGGGGATTCATGTGCAGTGGTCATGAAGATGTGCATAGCATGCAGAGTACAGTACAAGCCCAACACACAAGTGGCAGGGGAAATTAGCTGCAAACAAAATCAATCATCTACAAACATATATGGCATCCACAAGGAAACTGACTCACAGCTTCCACTACATGGACAGAAGGCATAGTCACCAATAAGGATTCCCAGTGAAAAATGGGAAATCCCTAACAGAGTGATATGAGGGTGTTATCCCTGGTAGAACAGAGGGAACGAATGGGCAAACTATGGACCCAGTGGGCTAGATGTTCAGGTTGATGGGAAGGTAGAAACATGAGAAATTCACAGGAATTTGAGCTATTGATTCAAACTAGTGTCTTGGTGCAATGTTGATCTGCTTATAACATACAAAAGCAGTAGTTCTGAGAAGTTTTCTTGCTTGAAACATGGAAAATTTGCTTTGCCTGTGGAGTGAATTAGGCTCATCCTCATTTTAATATGTGATTCTGCACTGCACCTTCTTTACTTCCAGTTTGGGTATTTGGTGTACAATGGCTCTTTAGTGAACCTGAGGATTTACTTTCTAGCTCATGAGGACAGATTAGAACCTTATTAGCTGTCTTTTCTTACCCAAAGCTTCTGTCATCCAAAATAATCAAGCATGTTATTGCAGAAATCTAATATAATGTATCAAATAGTGGTTCAGATTGTGGCTGGAATAGTATGGACTATTAACAAAATATGTCTTCACATTACATGTTCTTGAAAGTACCTACAATCCACAACAGAAAATTAAAATGGCTGACATAATGGAGGCTATAACCTTACAGACCTATACTACTACACGGGTGCCAACATGAACCTGTCTTCCCCTTCACTGCACAGTTCAACCACTCTCCTTATCCTTCATAACTGTTCATCCCATTATATGTAAAACAACTATAAGTGGCACAGTCATTCAGTCTCATGCACAGCTGGCTTCCTGTCTGGGAGTGGAGATTCATAATAGTGTAGAAATACCCTGCAGATTCCACACCAGAATATTAATGTGCATTCATCAAATGAATCAATCATCTTCTAACATTTTTAGTGAGTCAGTAACTTAAGGTTTGTAGCTTATCAGATACTCAGCATGAAAAGCAAATGTATGTCCTTTACTGCAGTCAGTGACTGATTAGACAGGAAAATCAGTGGCTGACTCACGAGAATATGTGAGAAAATTCTGACTTGTGATTTAATCACTTTTTAGACACTTAAGGGAAAACTCAATTTTTTATTGTGTCTTTTCTGTTCTTAGCTATTTGATGCATCAAACCAATGCAATTGCTTCTTATGTTTTTAATGTTTTACAAGAAAATGGCCATCAAACAGCCCTGCATAGTAACGTGATCATGTTTAACTGTTCTGCTCAATGCTTCCTAGAATGCATTTCAAGTGCTCTTTCTATGATGCATGCTACACGTAAGGAAATTAAGTGTTTCTAACTCCCATGTAAATAGAATTGCAGTAGTGTAAGTCACAGGCATCTTACAAAGCCTCTGAAATTTGACTACATTTCACCTTTTGCCTCACTTATCCTGATTTGCGTTGTCCTCAGAGTACTCTGACCTATTACAGTAGTTTTCAACCCTCATCAAAATAAACTGGTTAAACTGCATTTTATTTCTAAGGCCGTCAACTTGCAGTCCTTTAAAGTATTGCCAGACCTTCCCTGATATTCTGTTGATGTGTCAGAGCTATCACTATAAACCAGAAGCTGCTGACACTGTAAAGAACTTGTTTTGATATTTGTGGGTGTCTGTAATCACTTGTGTGTTTTAATCCTGAACATTGGGGAAACTCATATTACCGTTTTCTAAATAGTGAAGCATGTAGTGGAAGTAGGAGAAACTACCTTCAAAGACTAGTATCATTCAGATTTTGTTCACTACTCCCTATGTGGACTAGTAGTAATTGAAGCAGAGCAGCCCATGCGGGAGAAATATAGCGCTCTCCTGATTCCTGCTGTCTCTCCAAGCCTACCCAGTGGATCAAATTTTTAATGACTAATCTTTACAGCTACCCTTATAAGAACAGAACCTTTACATGATGTCTAACCTCAGAAAGTGAAGACATTGATCAATGTCTTCCCAGCAGTTTTCTCATTGTGTCATTGTTGATCTGTTCATATAGTATAATGCAATAAAAAGAGGAACAACATTTTTGAATTTGTGCTGAAAATGTTTTAGCTGAAGCACACGTGTCTTTCTGCATTGTTTCCCACTACTGTAGTGTTGCCACTCCTTTATTTTGTTATATTGCAGCATAATAAGCCTTTATGAAAACCATAATCCTTGAGCATGACAAGTTAGTAATTATTCACTGTACTGTGGATAAGACAAAAACACTGCTTTCTATAGATATGTTGCAATTATAGAAAATAATATATCCCACTGGATCAATATCTAGAAAAAAAAATGTGGTCATCTATGTGCACTGTTTCTCTTCCTCTCTGAAAAAAAAAATTCCACCACACTGTGTATGTTTTGAGAATGAGGTTTGCTATGTAAGACTATGACCAGTACCTGACAGGAAAAACTACAGATTCCTCTGTGTTTGCAATAAGCAATGCAGGAGACAAACTCCTACGCCAAACACAAGAGAGGCAGAGCTTTTAAGAAGGTAGGGGGCTTTGACTTTCTTTGATTCCAAACAAGGAATTAAACATTTGCACAGGTTAGCTTGTGTAAACTAAACCACACATGACTCCCATAAGGATAAAAGAAACCTAAGCATTGATTAAACTGTAGGTGAGGATAGACATATTCTTTAAGTTCGTAAAATCATAGATGAAAGAAACATAAACTTACCCCCCATAATGTGACAAACCCTGTTAGCAGGTTCTGACCTTTCTTGCAGAATTTTGCTCCTAACTCTTCTTGCCACAGAAAAAAAATGCTTAAATAAACAAATCATTCTGCTACTGATTGCACTTAATAGCACTTTTACATCCCACACATCTTAGCAGATGCTATTCAGTGTGTGTGATGTAGTGCTTTTAATAAAATGTGACTCAGTGAATTTGTCAGCAATCTTCAGTTAACAATTAGTACAGAACATGCTGACTGACAAAGCATATTTACATAAGTCTGATTTTGCTTTTCTCTGGATTCATGAAAGAAATCTATAGTAAAAGGTATTTGTCAACACCCAGTCTTTGATTTTAGAAAGGGCATGAGAGTTTAAGATAGGAAGATAACATTAAACATAGTTTAGTTGGAAATGTTATTCCAAGTTAATATATACTTTTCTATGGTACAATAAGCAGATTTCTTAAAAATAACCATTAATTCTATTGTTCTTAGCAGTAGTGGTGATTTTGTGGGTTTGAATTACTGGCTGTCCCAAATGCTCAAAACCCTCTATCTTGAAGCCCTGCTTGGGCTCCCACTCATTCTTGAACCTGAATATGAGTTCAGGCGAGCAGCTACCATAGCTTGCCCAAACATATTATTTGAGTCTGAGCAAAGTAAAATGATGCAGCTGTGGTGAATGAGTGGGACGGGGTGGGAGTGTGGATTAAGACACCATTTGGGAAAGGATTTTTAGTTTTAGGGAGTGTGAAGGGAGTCTTAGGCTTAGGGAGTAAGAAGGGGGCTTAGGGTTAGGGAGCAGGAGGCTGGATTTGGTTTAGGGAGCGGGAGAAAGTTTTTAGGTTTAGGTAGTGAGAAGGGATCTTAGGGTTGAGGAGCAGGAAGGGGAATTTAGGGTTAGAGTTATGGTTCTAGTAGGCCTATACAGGTTAATTGGATAGATTATTGGGAGCTAAATCAATACAGGAAATAGTCTTAGTGGTAGTTCAAGCACTTGCTACATGCCTATACAAGCAAGTGGCAGAGAACGAGTGTGTGGCCAGCATATAGCATGTGAGCACTTGTAGATCAATGTTACACAGCATGTACTTGAAAAATAAACGGGGTTATATCAACCAGTACAGCAGATTAACTGTTTTTGCTAATAGGAATTGATGATGTAGCTTTGAAATGTAAAAGATATTTGTCAGGTGAGAAGCAATTCATTTCCAAAATATGACTGTGCTGTTTCAGTTTGTTTGTATTTTTGTTTGTATTTTTGTAAAATTAGCTTCAAGTACATTTGATGTAGCTAGCTTGGAGATGGGGACGAGAGGCATTTTCTTACTCTTGTCAGTTTTTTTTTGCTTTCTTTGCATGATCCTTGGAAATGTGGTATTATGATTCAGAGTAGTTCCACTAAAATGCAAAACAGAATTTATTTACCAGCATTTGATAATGCAACATTATCCAATCTGGATTCCTGCAGGTCTGCTGCACAGCAAGGAACATGTAGTCTGATCTTTTCATCATAATAAGTTTGCCTATTTGCCTCTTGTCTTATTCGAATATGCCAACCTTTTTCATATATAACCCATCTTGTCTCTTTAACAGCTTCATGGTATCCATGGTCATTCTCTTTATAATGTAGTCAGGTGCTGACACCCTTCATTGTGACACCTGTCTAGCTGTTAAAAATGCACTTTTGACAAAAAAAAAATCCATGGCTATTATCAGAAAATTAATAACAACATAATAGGTGCAATAACAATAAAATACATAGGTCCATAGGTTCATAGGTTCATACTAGGCTATCTGCCCTAGGGCATTTATAAGCCTAGCCAGAGTGTGTTTGGCTTTCGCCACCCATTTTAAATTAATTTTGCTATGCCCTTTTTCGAGGTTAGTATACTGTGCCTCTGTCTAACAGTGACACAGAAGTGATACCTGACACAGAAGTGATACCCGGGGTAAACCTACGATCCCCCATCCACTCATCAAGATTCCTCTTGAAGAGAGTCAATGAGGGACTCTGCCTAACCTGGACTGGGATTTTATTCCAGAGTGAAGGGAGCCTCTGGGTTATGAATCTGTCTCTCCAGCATGTCCTATTTATTTCAGTGCTGAGGTTCAAGTCTCTTGAGCGCGTAGCTCGATGGGATTTGGATTTTCTGAGGTGCAGCATGTCCATTAATTCCGGGTTTGGACATGGCCTTATACGTCAGGCACAGATCGCCTCTGAGCAGGCGGTATGCCACTGAGTAGAGCTGGAGTTTCTTTAATCGGGCAGCATATGGCATCTGTTTGAGCCCTTTGATCCTCTTGGTGAGGTACTTTTGGGGTCTTTCCAGTTGCTGCAGGTGTCTGGTAAGGTACATCCCAAAAGGGGCATTGTACTCAATTATGGGCCTGATGAGGGATGAGTAAAGAGGCATGATGACCTCCTCTGATCTAGATGTGAATCCCTTCATGATTAGGTGGGCTATATAAAATGTTTTTCTAACCACTTTGGCCACGTGGGTGTCAAATGAGAGATTGCTATCAACTTGGGTCCCCAGGTCCCTAATTACTTCTTCCATAATTAATGGATTACCACTTATGTGGTAATTTGTGGGCACTTTGTTTTTGCCAAAGGGAATGACTATACACTTTTTGGCGTTTAGCTTGAGGCCATGGCTCTGGCACCAGTTTTCTGTTTCTATGAGGCCCTTTTGGAGGATGCTTGTGTCAGCTGGAGAGTCGATTATGGCGCCCAGTTTGCAGTCATCTGCAAACTTGGTCAGCCACAGTCCTTCCGTGTTGGCCTGTGTCTCTGAGAAATATATACCGAACAAGAGAGGTCCCAGGACTGAGCCTTGTGGTACGCCACTTGTAACTGGTTTGGAGACTGACATGGCTCCAGCAATTCTAACCATGTGGGTTCTGTCCTTGAGCCAGTTTGCAACCCATCTAGTGACATAGGGGTTTATATTTAAGCTGGTGAACTTATCTATAATTCTCAAGTGGGGTATTGTATCGAGGGCTTTTGCGAGGTCCAGGTAGGCTGTGTGGACCACCTTCCCCTCGTGAATGGCCTTGGTGACTGTTTCAAATAAATCGACCAGGTTTAAGAGGCAGGATCTACCCTTAACAAAGCCGAACTGAGTAGGATCCAGTGTCTGTAGGCCCCCAATATCTTTATTTATAAGGTCCATTATGATCCTTTCCATAGCTTTGCAGACTGAGCTAGTCTAGATAGTTTCCAGGATCCGTTGAGGCACCACCTTTGTGGAGAGGGACCACCATTGCTGTACACCACTCTTTAGGTACATATCCTGTAGTAAGGCTGAGATTGAACAGTAGTTTTATGTTTGGGTTTAGCTCTTCTTGGAGTTCATGTAGGACGCAGCTGGGGACACCGTCTGGTCCCATTGATGCTGTGTGTTTTGCTTTGGAGAGGGTAGCTCTTACCTGAGCATCTGAGATGTCAGGGGGGCAGCACTCTGCTGGGATAGATATTTGCCCTTTTGGTGGGGAGGGGGGGAGGGGAGTTTGCGTTAAACCTGTCAGCTAGGATGTTGGCAATGTCTGTGGGTTCAGTGTATTTTTTGTCATTTTGGACTAATTCTGAGCAAATCTGGGAATTCCCACCCAGGTTCCTAACATAACTAAAGAAAGCCTTGTGATTATCCTTAGTGTCCTGTGCAATTTTTCTCTCAAAGCTGGCCTTAGACGATTTTATGAGTGCCCATAGTTTTTTGCTAATACTGATCAGAGATGCCTTCCCTTTTTAGGATTTTGATCTATCATGTAGTAGCTTCCTCCTTCTATTGTATAGTTTGTTTATGGCTGGGGTCCACCAGACAGGACGTCTGCCTTTGGAGGATTGGGTGTTGGTTTTATTTGGGATTGCATGATCCATGCATTCCTGAAGGTGTTCATAGAATGCGTTTATAAAGGATTCTGCGGTCTGGGCCGTATTTTCTACAGGCCCGGGGGCTTTGAAGGATTCCACCTTGGTTTTGAGGAGTGTGAAATTTGCTTTAGAGAAGTTTTTCACTGTGGTTTTCTGGGCAGGGGGTGGGGTCGGGATGTGAATATCCAGTGAGATTAGTTTATGGTCTGATCTTACCAGTGAGGGATACACTTCTGGTCTGGAGCACAGAGTCCCCATGTTGGTGATGATCAGGTCCAGTATGTTTTCCCCTCTTGTGGGAGTGGTAACAAGTTGTTCCATAACATTTGAGTTTATAAATTCTAGGAACCTTTGGGCTAGGGTGTTGGAGCTAGATTAATGTTCCCAGTTTATGTTTGGGTAGTTGAAGTCGCCCAATATAATGGTGTTTGGAGAGACCTTCATATTTTCCAGTGTTCTCAGGAAGGCCGAGTGGAGTTCCTGGGTTTGGGAGGGTGGTCTGTAGCAGGCTATAAACTGGAAGCCAGTTTTACCCACTGTTAGTTGCACATGGATAGTCCCTGATGCTTCGTGCTGTGCCACCAACCTGGAGGTGCGGGTATCTTTGACGAATATTGATACTCCCCCTCCCTTTGTGGTTCGGTCCAAGTTTTGGGGCCATTGGCCAAACAGATTATATTTACATGACAATTATCTATTTAAATTTGATCATTATTTTATTGTTATAAAGTATTCCATGTTCACTGAAAAAAATGCTAACAGAGAATAGAATATTTTGGGAAGAGAGGGAATTGCTTTGGTGTAGTAAAGGAAGAAGGAGAGCACAGCCTGTGCCATTTTTAATGGGTTGGTTGTCACACCAACCATGCAGTATTGCCACAGGAAAGCAAAAAAGAGTAAGGTCTATTTTAGGTAGGTTCCAACAACAAGCTCTGATATAAGTTATTTGTAGGACGCATCCGACTGAAGGAGTTTTTTTTTTTTTTTTGATGTTTGAAAAATACCCAAAGGCATTAATAGGCTACAACAGAATAAAGATGAAGACTGGCTTCCCTGAAATTCCTTGTATCACAAAATGTGGAAGCCACTCATTAGCGTCAGTAATACTTGTATATTAGTTTTGCTTAGCATCACAGACAAAATAAAATAACAAATAAAATATGTTGATGTATGATGTATGAGGAGCCTGAAATCTGAAACAAAAAGGAACTAAAAACAGTAAATCCAAAACAAAAAGAACCAAAGATAGCAAAGCCAACCCCTTATAAAACAGCATGAGATGGCAGAAATGGGTTTCTCTACACTTGGCTGAATGTAAGTGGGCGAGTTTCAACTCCTTACTTTCCATTCCCTAATTTGGAACTCCCTAATTCTTTCAGCCTAGGAAATGTGTGCTCCAGCAGTGATTCAAAGGGCCAGATCCCAAAAGAATTGTTCTCACTGTAAATTTGCCCTGATTCTGTAAGACTGTCTTTCAGTGTAAGTGACTCACTTTGGTGTAAGGCCTATGTGTTAATGGGGTTACTAAAGGGACCAGGTTTCAAAACACCTGGTTTCAACTTGCTCTCAGTGTAAGAGAGCAAGTCTTTTGGAATTGAGGGCAAAGTATCTGGCTGCTTTTTTTCTTTCTTCTGGTGCAGGGGAAGCTTGCCCCTCTAAACATAATTTTCTTGTTGCATTATCACAGCTTCAGCTTCAGATGGTTTTCTTCATCCAATTGAAGTTTCAGGGAGTTCAGGCCCAATGAAGCATAGAGGAAGCGCAGTAATGTACATTCTAAGACCATCTCATAGACAACATAAGCAGTGTTCATTACAAAAAAAATCATATGAGGAGCTATTATTAGTTTTAAAACACTGAAGCAACTTTTATGCGAGCAGTCATATAGCATCTGGTTACAAGACAAGAAAAACTGTCAAAAACAACACATTACTTTATACTTGTCATTTATTTCAAATAGTGGGCAATCATTTCATCCAATAAGTGTACATCATATAACGAGGCTTATGAATTACTTATCCCACTTATTTCGTAGTTTTACTTCCTGGCTTCTGAGTGCAGCACATAGACATTGGGCACCAATGATTTACCAACCAAAGCATACTCCCATATAATTCGATGGAAGAAATCTCTTTCATGGATAACAGTGGGTTTCTTTACATGAAGTGACTGGCTATAACATTTATGTCAGGTTAACGCTAGTCATATGATGATGTTGTTTTATCAATAAACCTGGCAGTGGTGGTAAGATTAACTTGATTATATGACTACGTCCTTTCAATGGGAACATAGATTGGCATAAATAACACATCCCCCTCTCCCCTTTTTAAATCGGGAGTATATATTTCTTTAAAAGTATATTATTTATTAAATCCATATTCTTCTAGCACAGTTCTTTCTGCCTTTAGCCTCAATGTAGTGCATTACTAATTTCCCTTTTAAAATCACCATTTGTCTCAGTTTTTAAATGCTTTTAAAGTAATAAATTCAGTGTGATATAAAACTGACTTGCTTCACTTATTTTAAAACTTCCCAGTACTTGTAAAGACTTTGTATAAAACAACACATTCATAACAACATAATAATAATCAGTCCTGTAACAAGATATCTTTCAAGCATATACAGCCTCGTAAAAGTCCACAATGATTTTGTAAATTCTTTCCTAGAAAGTTCTGATATTTGTGTGTTGTGCTGTAAAAACTAATTAATGGTCAAAGACAAAAATCTGGTTTTCCTATATGCATGCAATAACTGTGTCTGTGTACTCTGTATGTGTAGTGCTTCTGCAGCTAAGATTAACTTAGTCACTTTTATATATTTTCCATCTGCAGAAACTGATCTTTCTGTACTGTACTTCTCATACCTGGCTTTAATTTTATCATTTCAGTATCACAGTCCTCATTATTCTTCTCATGAAAAATGTGGAGTTTACAAAATTCCTATACTTGCTACATTACGTCATCTTTCTTTCTTCTTCTTTTGTTTCAGTATCAAGATTCTAGAGACACTGCGGTGGTGGTGCTGCTGTAGCATTGTCACCTCACAGTAAGATGTTGTCCTGTTCGATTCTCAGCTAGAGCATCTTCTGTGTGGTGACATGCGTGAATGGGGCGTACCTTCGTTGAAGATTGTGCGTCAGAGCCGGCAACTCGTTACGTAAAAATCTACTGCCAATCATTAGCGGACCGGAGTTCCGCTGTGGCGACCCCTAACCAGGAAAAGCCGAAAGACACAACATCAAGATTCTTGAGACTGCATATTCATCAATAATACTCACATAGCCTTCTACTGCTCTTTTGTATCTCAAAACCTTGGTAGAGTTGCAATTATAGAGACCACGTCTGAGTCCTTAGTAATGGTTTAGGCTTTGGATGATAGAATATTGTTTCTAATGTTTTTAGTTTGGGGGTGGGGTTGACAAAATGGTTAAGGCATTCACCGTATAGACACAAGGTATAGGGTTTGATTCTAACCACGTGTTACGAGCTAGGCTTAAAATGGCCTTTCAGGGCAGTTAGCCTAGTATTCACCTCTGGCCCTATTAAGGTTAACTCCTTACCCAATATGAATATGTAATAAAACTTATAGGCCCACACAATAGATAGTTCTTCTTTCTTTGTCTAGCTTTTCCTGTTTTCAGTATCTGATAAATACTTGTTGGCATATTCTGTTTCTCGCTTGCTGCCACCATGAGTTAAATAACACATTGTCTAGGTCTACTGAGATGACCTTCAACTTTACCATGGTCTTCAGTGGGTATGCAAATAAGACATGGCAATATCTGAGTGTAGACCTTTCTTTAATTACATTAAGGCTTGGTATTATTGAGATCACATGTAAGTTATATTAGTCTTCATGAGTTTTCTCATTTCTACATCAATGATGTTAAAGTTTTACTGACTCTAGAACTGCAGTCAGGCAAATCTAAATGTTTTCTTACCATTTCAATATGTGTAGCGACATCACAAAATTGATGTTACTTTTACTGAACCATATGACAAACTTCTACACGATGAAGTGAATCCGTTAAGACTAGTATATATCTATAATATAATGTGACATTTTGCTTGCTGAGCATTCCTTCACTCATTTAAATTATAATATCATATACAAAAGATGCAAGATGTAATTCATTCATTCTTTCTTTCTTACTGTATTATTCTGTTAGTAACACATATGTCAATGCAAATCATTACATTGGGGGTTGGACTTAGCAATTGCAAGGCCCAGTTTGGACCATTTTGGTGGAGCCCCCTCAGTAGGCTACCCCATGTGTCACTCTAATGCCCCATTTGCTGGTTATTGCATGCAAGATTACTTTAGACTAGGATATCAGAAATACATAGAAGTCCTGTGTACCCAAAAATAAAACAATATGTTGATCAGTTGTTGTTGTTGTAAAATAGTTAAACAGAGTACCACTATATTGTCCTAACATCAATTATATGTATAGAGCAAAGTATTTACAACATACAGGTACTCTGTTTAACTATTTTACTGATCAATTCATATTAACATCTATTTATAATTGTCTTATTTTGCTACAAATTATCCTGACTTATACCTCTGGATGCTTAAGCTTATATTACCACTGTCACAGTGATAATGACTGAAATTTGTTTCTTTGGTTGCTCTTATGTCATGCTGAGCATGAAACTGGTTTATTTTTTCTTTTATTTTAAACATCTTTATTACATTATCACTTATGACATAGGCAATCGTATGTTTGTATAAATGGCAAATCATATTGGCATATTCTCAGTTACAAATGTTATACATCACATATAATCTTCTATACAGTCATTTATCAATTGAATATTACAGTCCTCACTCAGTTCTTGCCTTCCTTTGAACCCCACTCCTCCTGCAAAACATTGTTCTGAATTTATGAATCCCACAATTCCCATTTTTTCTATGTAATCTGCCCCTACCCTCATGTAAAGATTCCACTTCCAGTTCTTTTGTCTCTGTTATTACTTTTAATACAGTTTGTTTACTCTTTGATTTCCATTTTCTAGCAAATGCTTTTTTTGGAAGCCAACAGAATTAAACTCAGCAAGGCCTTACTATGTCTAGGCAATTCAGATCCTGTATTGCATCTCAAAAAAAGAATTTCTTTCCTTACACCAATTTGCTCATCCGCTATTTCTAACATAGTAGTCTATAGGGAATGTTTAAAGTTTGCCAATTCATTACACTCCCAAAAAATATGCTCCCAGTTACCTCTCACTTTCAAATCACCCTGCAATATTTGCAATCTACCCATGGAAAAATTCTTTGGAGTCTGCTGGAGTATAAAAGTAATTATGCAAATACTTCCAAGCAAACTCCTAAACCTTCTAGACTTTCTTGTATATTAAGGAGCCATACATATATCCTTCTATTATTTTTTTTTTGTGAATTGCCTATCCAATCTCTCGTCTCAGTCCTTTCTAACCTCCTTTAATTGAGTCCTCTAGTTATCATGCAATACTTTATATGTCCTACTAATTATCCATTTTTTACCAGTAGCTTATGTTTTAGGTTCAAATAAAAACTCTACCTGAGCAGGTCTTTCATTTAGGACTCTCCTATCCCTTTCTCTTTGCTTATACTCTGATATTAATTCTTGATACGGAAAGCAATCTTTAGCCTGCAGTCCAAATGTATTCTTGGCATCTCCCCATTCTATTACTTTTCTCATTCTAATTATTTCCTCTCAATACCTTTGTTCTTTTCCCAGTTTTCTCCAGTAAATCCCAGCCCCCTCTTGCCTATACTCTGTATCCCTAGCTGCAGTAATTACTAAAGCCTGAAAATGGTCTTGATTGGTCAGTGCTGTACCTTGTTTAACAAATGTTAAATAAATACATTAAATAAAAACCTCTCCCTTTATAAGTCCCATACTCTTGCACAGACAACCTCATTGGGAGATGGTGCAGACAGCACCAATGCTACTAAGTAGGCAGCTCATGAAACTTGATGTAATCTTCTGACATATCATAGTCCCCACCTCTTGCTTCCCATGTCTAATGTACTCGGATGCCAGGAAGTACTGGTTGTGGGAAGACTGGTGGAGCCAAAAGCACCACAAATAATTTATATCCTCAATTATACATTTTCATCTCATAGTACCCCTTTTTTCCTTCATGTGTTTCCAGTCACCATCTGTACCTCCTGTTATGTTTTGACTTACTTACCCGGTTAATTCTCATACCTTGTTGCAGTCAGTGTTTCTCCCCCAAAACACATAAAACTGTTGAACTCCATTAGCACTTAACAATAATAGTAATAATCTCACATCTCTCCCTAGATATTGCTCTACTTCATTTCTCTGAGATTATCACACACCTCATGTTTCACTTCTCTGAGATTATCACACACCTCGTGTTTCACTTCTCAGAGATTATCACACACCTCGTGTTTCACTTCTCTGAGATTATCACACACCTCGTGTTTCACTTCTCTGAGATTATCACACACCTCATGTTTCACTTTTCTGAGATTATCACACACCTCGTGTTTCACTTCTCTGGGATTATTTCACTTTTATATATATGACTGTAGCAAATATTTCTCTGCCGTAAGTCTTAATGATCAAAAGTTACCTCATCTCACATAACAGTATCTTTTTTCTTTTTATGCATACTAGTGTTTGCTTTCATACAGACTATTCCACAGTTAGAGTAGATGAAAAAAATACACCAGCAGTACCACAGCAACCAGATTTAATAGTAAGCACTTTCAAGGATCAACCCCTTCATGAGACTTAGAATAAAAGCATACAATCACCTAGCCCTAAATGCCTTCAAATCTAAAATAATGATCTTTACCCCTTCTAGACATACTACTGCTGACAAAGCATCCTTCTCTATACTTAGCCTAAACAAAACAACTATTGAAATAGTTCCCCATACAAAACTTCTGGGCATTCTTATCGATGACCAGCTAAAATTTGATATCCACCTACAAACCAATATTAAAAAGATTCATCAAAAACTTGGTATGCTTTATCGACACAGGCACTACCTTTCTCTGTCTTCTAGACAACTTCTATCTACCACCTACCTCCTACCCTCCCTTTTGTATGGAGCTCTGCTACTCTCTAACCTCCAATCATCCCTAAAATCTAAACTTTCCTCATGTTATAACAAAATTTCAATGTTTGCCACAGGATCCAAATCCTCTACTCACCACTGCAACTCCCTACATGCTCTAAATTGGTTGGAACTCCCAAGCTACCTAAATTTCATTCAACTAACTACAGCACACAAGCTAATTTTCAAACCTTCTAACTGTCCATCACTCTCCTCTTCCCTAAAACTTCACCAGTCACACAGAACACTCAGATCCACAAATCAGAACCTCTTAGAACTTTACAAGCCTTTACACGCACCAGGGCAACTTCTACTATCATTCTCCCTTGCCATATTATGGAACTCTCTTCCCCCTTACATTAGAACCACCCCTAACTTACCATCCTTTAAAACCTTACTCCACTCTCACCTCTACTCACTCTGGGAGTGCTCCTGTACCCATCCTACCTGATTCCTGTTACCTATCCCTATTCTATTCTACTCTAATCTCTGCCACTGCTTCAATTCATCTCTCTAAAATTCCTTTGCCTAAATACATGTAGTGTATTAAATGAACATAAATGTATTGTTTTTGCTAATACCTTATAAGTGATTGACTCAGCTCATATATTTTAAGATATGTAAAATCTTGCCTTGCTGTATATTGAATGTTAAACTGTTGTTCTCATATGCTGTACTAATACATTGTATATTGTATATTGTCTTTCTGTCGGGAGCTTTTCTCCTCGGGCCTCTATTGAAAATGGGCTACCTTGGCCCAATGGACTTTCCTGGTTAACAAACTGAAATAAATAAATAAAATATAAAAGCTTAAGTAGTTCAATCAATTAAAATAAATTTGCGTTTAAAGACACAGTGTCCAAAATACATACTAAATTACATAAATATATTACATTCAAAAGCCAAACAGTATATCTTGCCTAAACTGCTGATAAAATAAAATAATGTAATCACAATTAATGCTTAAGAGGCCTAGTCTTTAAAAAAGGCTTAAGGGATACCTTAGTATTTAAACCCGGAGGTTTATCCGCACAGAACAGCATTATCCATTTCTGTTCAGCAGCTTCAGTGTGATTTTTAAGGTCACCTGCTCTCTTATTATTAGTTAAGATTTCTAAAACTAAGAACTTAAAAATATGCTCAGATCCTTCACTTATATTATGCATGGCTAGAGCACAAGTCTCTTTACCATTCTTAATATCTCGGTAATGCTCCAATATTCTATCTTTGAGACGTCTGTTAGTCTTACCAATATAATATGAAAAACATAACTCACAATAAGCTAAATAGACAACATTAGACGTCTTACAATCTGCATAATGAGAGCAATTTATTTTAAACCCTAGTTGGGGATGTGTAAAGTTATTACCTATATGTATATGTGAACAAGCTGTACAACTTCTACAGGCATAAGTACCTGTTCTATCAGACCTACTCAAATGCTTTAAGTCAGTAGATTTGTAACATAAATGACCCTTAAGTGATCTATTATTATGAAACATAAAACTCAGTCTGTTGTCTAATATATCCTTCAGTCCATCTACACTTGAGAGAATGCCCCAATTCCTATTAATAATATTGCATACTATATTAATATTACTGGCAAATGTTAATGGCATCCTTAATCTATTATTGTCTTCATGCTTAGAGGCTCATGTAGTTACAGCTTCAGTAACATCAAGGGATCCCATAGCTTCCCTATTACCAAAATAGGGTTTACAGCGATCATGTCTAGTCTCCCAAGCTTCATTAATGTATCTATTAACATCTCGGCTGTCATAACCTCTCTCTAAAAACTCAGATTTTAAATTTTGTAGTGCTAAATGCAACTGACTATTGTCATTATAAAGTTGCATTACTCTAAACACCTGCCCTTTAGTTACGTTACGTTTTGTATGGTTGGGATGCACACTTCTATTGTGCAGCAGATTATTCTTCCTCACTGGCTTTCTATATAAGCTAGTTCAAAAGCTGTTCAAATGATCTCTACTAACTTTAACATCTAAAAATTCAATCTCATAAAGAGAATACTTATGTGTAAATCTCAGAAAGTCAGTGCTCTCATTTAAATATTGAATAAATTCATTCAGTTCATATTCAGTACCCTGCTAAAATAAAAATATTTCATGCACAAATCTTGTATACCATACTATATGGCTACTATGCATCTCATTAGAGAATATAAAGAAACGTTCCCGCTCTTCCAAGGAAAGGTTGGCGTAGCTGTTGGCACAAGCTGTGCCCATAGCTACACCAACCTTTGGAATATAATATTCATTGCCAAACATTAAGATATTGTTATTCAAAACAACATCCAATAACATACAAATCAGATGGACTTGTTCACATATACATATAGGTAATAACTTTACACATCCCCAACTAGGGTTAAAATAAATTGCTCTCATTATTCAGAGTGTAAGACATATAATGTTGTCTATTTAGCTTATTGTGAGTTATGTTTTTCATATTATATTGGTAAGACTAACAGACGTCTCAAAGATAGAATACTGGAGCATTACCGAGATATTAAGAATGGTAAAGAGACTTGTGCTCTAGCCATGCATAATATAAGTGAAGGATCTGAGCATATTTTTAAGTTCTTAGTTTTAGAAATTTTAACTAATAATAAGAGAGCAGGTGACCTTAAAAATCACACTGAAGCTGCTGAACAGAAATGGATAATGCTGTTCTGTGCGGATAAACCTCCGGGTTTAAATAATAAGCTGTCCCTTAAGCCCTTTTTAAAGACTAGACCTCTTAAGCATTAATTGTGATTACATTATTTTTTTTATCAGCAGTTTAGGCAAGATATACTGTTTTGGTTTTTGAATGTAATATATTTATGTAATTTAGTATGTATTTTGGACTCTGTGTCTTTAAATGCCTATTGATTTTAATTGAGTGTACTGCTTAAGCTTTTGTATGCTTTTATTCTAAGTCTAATGAAGAGGTTGATCCTTGAAGGCACTTACTATTAAATCTGGTTGCTGTGGTACTGCTGGTGTATTTTGTCATCTACTCTAGCTTTATTTTATTCACCGGCTGTTTTATTAGTTGGAGACATTTATCTGATTCTCAGTTTACTTATTCCACAGTTAGTCAGCAAGAGAAACAAAAGAAAGTACCACTCTACCAGTCTTCAAATTAAGCCTGGTGTTATTATCTTCTGAGGTAGAAACTGGAGTTGTTCACAAAACCAGCAACTGACTAATGTGAGAGAGTGAGCAACTATCACTGTAAGTCATGCATGAGATATGAAGCTGCAGTTATTAATAATACCAGACTAGTCATGAATGAAATGCATGGTGAAAAATGTCTGCTGCATTAACAAGACTTGTAACTTTTATAAGAGCAAGACTATTAGAAGGAAAATGCCTTAGATATTGCTGTTATATCTATGAGGCAATGTTTGTACCACGTAAGACATAATGAGCTTGTCACAGCTTAATGCAGTGTCCCCTTAGGAAGTGGGGCCCTATTGGGCCAAATAGATCCAAATGGCCTAAGGCCGTCTTTGCTCACATCATTTGGCTTCTTTGATTTTGCTGAGGTTACATCAGGAAGATTAAATGTCAGTGCTAGCACATTGAAGAAACCCTCAGTTCTGCACAATGTGGCTTATTTCTCAAATGATAAGGTATCCTTCTATGTCACTGAATTACTGTAGTTACTCATAGTTCTATTTGCAGTTTTACTTCATAGAGTTCCAGTTTTTCTATTCCCACAGACTAACCACTGTATTCATGTAACATTCTTTAATGCCTTCTTCTGTATTTGGGCATCTTTCTGTACTATTAAATGTTTGTATTATCCAGTATCTTGAATTATGAGTAATTCAAGAGATTTCATCAATGCCCATCAAACAAATTAAATATAGATATTGCCAAATTGTCATTTACTATTACCTTTGATTTAAAGTAATCTCTTTTTGGCAGTGGACTTTCTGATTTTTATGCTTGGATTCTGGAGATGGATTCTTACAACTTGGGTTATGGCCTCAGATTGTTGTAAATAGCATGACTCAGTATGTTTAGAGAAGCTCCTATCAGCATCTTAATATTTATGCTTATTATTTTATATTCATTTTGGTCCTCTAGCACTGTCACTTTTATTTATGTCTGGGGTAATCACTCCTTTTCATCCTGACAAATTAATAGACTTTCCCATAATCCTTCAACATCCCAAGTGTAATTTGCATCTCTAACATACCACCTTCTTTAGGCTGGGCATGGTCAAAGTTCATAACCTGCTACCTTTCTCAGCATGGCAATGTTCATGCTTTTTTCTTCCTTTACCATGTTATCTTGAAAGGTGCAGGGATTTCCTCTCCACCACCCATTCTGGTAGTCAGTTCATAATCCTCTATGTGAAGAAGTACTTCCACAGATTGAAGGAGTCTATGCCCTCTTCTGTCCATTCTGGCCTTCTTGTTGAGGTTCACTCCTTCACATCTCACTGACAGGATCTTGTGTAAATATTGTATGTCTCCATGTCTCTTCTCGTCTCTAGTGAGAATATCTCCAACTGATATAGTCCATGGCTCTATAGATTGTCCTTTATTCCATTCATACTTCATATGGCTTTCTTCTGTACTCCTTCCAGCATCTTTGAATAATTTTCTTGTATATTCACAATAAACACAGTACACCTAGCCAGGATCCAATAGAGTGGGAGAAGTACTACCTTTTTGCTCTTAAAATTTTCCCTAAGTATACAGCCTAGCATTTTAATTAATAGTGCCACTGACGTTTCACTCTAGTCTGACCAATTTTGAAAAAGCTTTTTTCTCTTCTTATATCAGTTTGAGTTCCTAGCCTGGAACTGATCTGAGCTCCCACATAACTACTTTCAAAGAACAGCAACATTCAGATTTTGTTCACTACTCCCTACATGGGCCAGTAGTGACTGAAGCAGAACAACCCTATCTGGCAGTAATATAGTACTCTCCTGATGCTTGCTGTCTCTCTAAGCCTACTCAGTGGATCAGATCTTTGGTGACTTAACTTAAAAGCAAAGGCAGTGATAGTCTTCCCCTGGAGCCTACTGATTTTGTCAGTGGAAAATGTGGTATTCCTCATACCTCTCAACCTCTTAGCACAAGAAATCTGAGAAGTGTGACATAATGGGGGGGGGGGGCGCAAAACAGGAACAGATTTTAAATATTGCTCTTATAAAATTAGAAAGTTGTTAGAATAACAGGATTTGTGGTATAATGCATTTTTCTGAAGGATATAAAGTCTGAAACATAAATGTATGTCATTATTTAGTGACTTCAATCCACAGATCATCCTAGTGATTTGCCAGAAAATCACACATTTTATGAAGAACAAAAAATATGAGGCAAAAATCTGGACATTCTGTGAAAATCTGGACAGTTGAGAGCTATGGCATCCATTATTTTATCCACATGGTCCATGGGTCTCTTTCTATCTCTCTTTCTCTCTCTCTCCTGCCTTCTACTACAAGTAGATATTCTGTGCTCCAGTCACTTAGTTGTATGGTATGTTATGTTCCTTATTTTACTTTATATAGTATTTTTAAGAACTGCACCTTAGCAGTGCTCCCTGTAAAATGTCCTGAAATGATGCCCATGTTGAACCTACCCAGATTAATCCAACCAGGTGTCATCCTCTGTGTTGTTCTGCTTCAAACTGCCTCTGCAAGTTTTCACAATGCAGCCAGTGTACACAACTAAAATTTATGAGTCGTTGACACCTATTTATCATTATCAGGGTGGTCCCATTTTATGCAAGTTTACATTTCCTGAAGATTTTGTAATAAAACATCCAGATGGCAGAGTTCTTTAAGCACTAGGGGAGCAAGGTTTAGAAATCATTACTGGTCAAACAGCTGCACATGTTTCAGTGCATTTAAACAGAGATTATCACAAAAGGTGTAAAGCACATTTTTAACCGGTACAATTAGAAAAAAGATCAATCATAATTTAGATACACACTCTGTGAAGTTTTGCTGTCACATCTTACAAATGCAGCTAGCATGTTTTATTACAAGTGCTACACTTGTATCCCTACAACTGTTTACCAAATTGGTATGCTTCTAAACAGATTTATGTTGTTTAATTTCATAAGCCTTATCAAATTAAATCCCATTTGAGTAGTTATGGTTGTTTTTCAAAGTGTACAGGTACAGCTTCTGTATAGCCTTACATAGATGCATGCTGAATTGCCAAAGGTAGTTCAAAAGAATGTAAATAAATTGATAAAGTTTGTTAAAACTACCTTCTGTGGACATTAGAAGCATTATTATTATTTATTTATTTTTTTGCAGAGGGGTTGCTCCCCTGCATCTCCCATTTTGGGTGACGTCTCCATACCCCTGGACCTATATATAACAACTCCAAGGTTGCACAACAGGTGAGAAAAGGCAACTCCAGGGTTGGGAAAAGTAGTTTTGTGAACAGTATGCATTATTTTTGCAGTTTCCAAATCTACAATTTTCCACCTGACATGCTCCCTCTTACACAATTCTCTGTAAGGTGTTAATTGCCATTGTCTTAGGGGGTCCATATTACAATGTCGAAAGATGAATTCACTGAACACATCTTAGTCAACATATAAACATCGACTTTTTGAAATGCCAAACTGCTACTTCCGAAATCCTTCAAAATCATCTTGTGCAGATGGATAACAAAAAGTTAGGTCTATTTAGCTTGATGGGCAGTGATTGTTATTAAGTCATTTAAAAGTTAGTGAGTTAAAGATGTAGAAAGCGGTGATGGCAAGTCATCCATTGCTATTAGTTCTGGCAGTATGATGCTCATTTGGGCTTGATTGGTGACTAACTCTGGGAATTTTCAGCAGTTTGTAGTGCAGTAATAATTTGCCCAGAAAGAGGGACAATTTCAGGCAGTGTGTATTCCAATCTAGGGGTCAAAACATTGATTACAATGGAATATTGAGTCTCAGGGGTAAATAGGTTGGAAAATTTATAGGCCGTTTTAAGTTGAAGTGAAACCTTACATAAAGTGGAATGGATTGACTATTAAATGAAAGAATCATCTAAAAATAACACCAAGATTTATTTGCTCCTGTGGGTCCAGAAGGGTCAGCAATAACAACAGTATCGATGATGTCTAGTCTCTTGGCTATCCTGAAAACCATGATAGTAGATATGAAAGTATTGATAATAGATTCATAGGTTCATAGGTGTGCACTAGGCTAATGGCCCTGGGGCCTTTACAAGCCTAGCCATAGGATTACCCTGGCATAGTGCCACCCAACCTTAGTTCCCAGGGCCTCTGTCAAGTAGAGCCACTGGATTTATCCCTGGGGTGAATTTTCTGTTTCCCATCCACTCATCAAGATTTTTCTTGAAGAGGGTCAGCGAGGTGTTCTGTTTGACATGTATGGAAAGTCTGTTCCATAGCATGGGCAGTCTCTGGGTTATGGACCTGTCCCTCCAGTATGTTCTGTTAATTGTGGTAATGAGGTTGAGGTCTCTGGAGCATGTTGTTCAGAGGGATTGGGATTTCTTTAGATGTAGCACTTCTAACAAAGCTGGGTGAGACATGGCTTTGTAAGTCAAACAGAGATCACCTCTAACTAGGTGATATGAGACAGAGAATAGTTGGAATTTTTTGAGTCTGCCCATATAGGACAAGTGTTTAAGGCCTAGGATCCTCTTTGTGAGGTACTTTTGTGGCCTCTCCAGTTGTTGCATGTGTACAATGCCCAATTTGGCATGTACCTTTAGTGAGGTATATGCCAAATGGGGCATTGTACTCAATGATTGGCCTACTGAGGGAAGAGCAGAGGGAGATAATGACCTCTTTCTTCCTGGATGCAAAACCCTTAGTAATGAGATGTGCCACATAGAAGGACTTTCTGACCATAGTGGCAATGTGGTGATCTAAAGAGAGGTTGCTGCCAACCTGTGTTACCAGATCTCTTATAACGCCTTCTGTTTTCAGTGGACTACCATCAATGCAGTAATTCATGGGAACCGGGTTTTTCTCAAAGGGGATGATGACACATTTTTTGGCATCAGGCTTAAGGCCATAGTTCTGACACCAGTCGTTGGTCTCAGTGAGACAAATCACTAGGGGAGTTAATAATAGCTCCCAACTTGCAATCATCTGCAAACTTTGTCAGCCAGAGTACCTTCATGTTGGCCTGGACTTCAGAGAAGTAGATATCAAACAGGAGAGGATCCAGGACCAAACTCTGTGGGACTCCACTCATGACTGGTCGGCAGTCTGACTTGGAGTCAGCTACTTTCACACTGTGGATTCTATCTGTGAGCCAGTTTGCAATCTAGCTAGTGATATAGGGGTTGCTGCCAAGCTTAGTGAGTTTTTATATGATTCCTGAGTAGAGAATGGTATCAGAAGCCTTAGCCAGATCAAGGTAGGCTGTATGAACCACCTTGTCTTCATCCACTGCTCTGGTGACTGACTCAAAGAAGTTGACCAAGTTGAACAGGCATGATCTACCCTTCACAAAAACCAAACTGTGTGGGATCCAGAGTTTGGAGATTCCCTATATCCTTGTTTATTAAGTCCATGATGATGTGTTCCATAGCTTTGCATATCAGACTCATCAGGCTAATGGAGTGATAGTTCTCAGGGTCTGTAGTTGCTCCTCCTTTGTGGAGAGGGATGACTATAGCAGTGCATCTTTCGGTAGGGACAAAGTCTGAAGTGAGGCTGTGATTGAACAGGGCACACAGGTGAGGTGACAGTTCACTCTGTAGTTCATGAAGAACACAACCAGGGATATTGTCAGGTCCCATAGAATCTGTATTCTTGGCCTTGGACTGTTTTAACCTGTGCAGCAGTAATTTTTCTTGGGGGGGGGTTACCTTTGCAGGGGGGGGATTTCCAAGGTGATTAGTTTGTGGTCGGATCTAACCATGGAGGAGCTGACTATTGGTGTAGAGCAATGGTCGCCCATGTTAATAATGACCAGGTCAAGGATGTTCTACCTCTAGTGGGGGAAAGAATGAGCTGGTCCAGGGCATTGGAATTAATAAATTCCAGGAAACGTTGGGTAAGTGTATTGGTACATGAGTAGTTTACCTAGTTAATCGAGGGGTAGTTGAAGTCTCCTAGTAAGACAGTGTTAAGTTGGACCCTAATATTCTCCAGGATGCTTAGGAATGTGGCGTGCAAATCTTGGGACATGGTTGGGGACCTATAGCAGGCTACGACCTGAATCGCTGTCTTACCCAGTGTTAGCTGGACCTGAAGTATCTCTGATGCATTATGTTGGGCTATGCATCTTTTATGAATATGGAAACACTACTGCCTTTGGAGCTTCGGTTCTGCTGCCTTGAACCAGGTCTCTGTTATAGCACAAATGTCGATGTTCTCCATTTTAAGGAGTGCTTCAAGTGCGTGCATTTTGAGAATTAGACTTCTAGCATTGAGCAGCATGACCCTCAGATTGCATTTGTTTGTAGCTGTTACACTGGTAATTTGGTGTTTGGAACATTGCCTAAAAAAAGGCACTATAGGGGTGGCAAGAGCCTTGGCCAGTATCTGGAAGCCCAGAGGTGACAGATGCAGGCCATTGCTGGCAAAGCATCGAAGTCTGTCAATCATGTCATCCCAGGCAGACAGATACTGGATCCCCTTAGAATGACACCAGAAACTTAGCCAATTGTTGAAATCAATCATTTTCTCCTTGTACTGTGGTATCATTCTGGGTGATGGTAGGATGCTGCTCAGGGCTATGGTCATACCTGCCTAAACTACATAATCCGAGAGCTCCTCCATGTCTCTTTTCATGTAGTTCAGGGAGGTACGTCTCAGGTCATTCATACCCACATGTACAATGACAGAGTCATATTTGTACCTGTTGTTGAAGGACCTGAGTGCGTTCATCATGTGGCGGATCCTGGCACCTGACAGGCAGCTAACTGTTACTTTCTCCTCATTCAGCCTAGTGAGTAGGATATCAGTGTGCCTCACTATCGAGTCACCTATGACTAGTGTGTTGGGCATGATGTTTTGCCTTAGGGGCTTTGGTTGAGTGGCACACTGTTTAGGAGAGTTATGTGTCTTGTCATTAGTGTTGTGTTATGATGGTCGAGTGCACTTCTGCCTTGGAAGTCTCTGCTGCTTGAGTAGATTTTTATTGAGAGCTTCTGTAAAGGTGGGTGTGTGGTTTATGGTTTTATGTGAAGGCACTACTGGTGTGTGTTCTGTAGGGCTATATGTTCCATGTGGTGTGGTACAAGTGTTGACCTTCTCCTCTTGACCAGCTATTCCAGTCTTGGCTGGAGAGTGCGTGGCTTCCAATTTGGATATATAAGTGCATCTCTTGCAAGTCTGAGTGTTGGAAGGTAAGAGGAGAGGATTGTTGGTGTACATGAGGCAGTTGCTACATTATCTCAGGATGCCCAAGTTCACCAGGTTAATAGGAGAAAGCACAGGAAACTGACCTTTAGACATGCCTGGAGGGGTGGGCATTGATAATAAGTACTGAATCAGTTTCCTTGTAGAACATTTAGGTAGTGAAGAATTATTGTGGGTAAGCTAATTCCATATCTATGAGTAGTGAGGTTGCAGTGCAATCGGAAGTTGCTTGACAGATTTCCAGGCAGTAATAAAGACAGTGTTGTCTGCTCTTTATGTATAATGAAAAAAGCAGATGACCCTGAGCAAAACGTTGTACATTGCTTCACATACATATAGGTGTTGTTTTTTTTTTTCTTACATTTAAAGTGTTTTATTTCATTTATTTCTCCTTCCTAGATCCCACGATCAGTCTGCAGTGAGTCCTGCCCTCCTGGAACAAGGAAAGCTGTTCGCAGGGGAGAGCCAATCTGCTGTTTTGACTGCATCCCATGTTCTAAAGGGGAGATTAACAATCAGACTGGTAAGCAAATGCTGTTGGATCAATTTGCTTATTTCTGGATGTAACCCTTTTTACAAAGTCTTAATATGACTACATAAACATTGCAAGGCAGTCACAGCTTGATAACACATGGTTTGTCAAAGACAAAAGTCACCGATGTTAATAAGTGAATTCAAGTAATACTGGAATGATAATCTGTCAGCTAGTCCTTGAACTCAGTGGGTAGAATCAAGTCTGGCATTTGTACTGTGGTTACGGCAATGTTAGTGTATTTATTAAAGGGATATGTCGGAAACTAGAGTTGTGGGGTCTGTTATTTCCTGCATTATCAGAAGTAGGCTAATGTCAGCCACTACAGTGCCATACAGGGATAAAGCCCCGACTGCAGCCCAGGTAACCTGGGTTCTATTAGCATCTCTGGTATCTGACAGAGTTGGAGGAAAGGATGGACATGCCTGTCCCAGGGGAGAGTGGTGACATGGGTTTCTCCTGTGATGATCACTGGTGGAGTCTAGGGATGTCATTCAAAGGAGGCATGGTCCAAAGAGGAGGTGGTGGGTAAAATGGCTGAGCTACTGCATAGATGGGGCAATGCATCATGTTGTCCCCATTGCATGCCCACTCTATGGACACAACCACATTGTCAAGAGGATCGGAGTGGGTAGGGCAATCAAGAACCACCCCACAGATGGATGTAAAGGAAGCCAAGTCCCCAGTATGCCCTTAGGATCCACAATTCACCCTAGCACACACCAGAGTAAGTTTGGGAGAGGTTATTGAGGCTGTCTGGTACCAGTGTGGATACAGGACACAGGAGTGCTGGGTCAGTACAATGACAGAAGGGAATAAAAAAAAAAACAAAGCAGGCTAATGTCACCATGCATTTCTTCATTGGTAATGGCAACCTCAATGCTACAATAAATTGCTAAGCAGTGTGAGGTACAGCCCCTACATGCAGGATGTGCATGGTCAATGCTCCCACATTTAATACAAGTTTTTTTATTATTTTCTTGAAAGGCCAGTATTATCTGAACATGGTTTCAGCTAAACTATTTTACATAAATGACACTACATTGTCCAATTGTACTACAAAGCTTCACAGGCTGTACCTACCCAACTTTGTAGTAGAAATAAGAATCATTCTTCAAAATTAATATAGATCCATCCAGAAAGGCATTCAGACTCCCTGAAGGTTTCTTTGTAGAAACTTGGTAGCCTGCAAATAATACAGGTGTGAGTAGGGAAAGTGATGTTACGAACATTTAACAAAGAAAACAGATCATACCTAAAGGGAGAAATAAATGTGCAATAAAAAAAAAAACTTTTCCTTACAGAAAATGCCAAGTGAAAACTTAAAAAGCCAAAACGTCTTTCATACTCTATCATGGAATTTTATCATATTGATGTACATTATTCAAATGCCTCCTACGGGAATTTGTACACAGATGTTGGACCCTTTACTTTCCTCATAATTACCAGGTGATGAAGCCGTGTAAATCTTGCTGTGTTTTTAATAAATCTTGTTCCATGTTTATTAATACTGCAGTGTCATATAAAGCAATATGCTTGCAATGCTATCTAATAAAGTATATATTATATTCAACTGACCATGGAAATAAGAAAAAGCATTCTCTTGCATTAATTATAAAGGACCATGATATATTTGGTACAAGGTTACACTTGAATATCCCCATTCAAAGTACAATGAGATCTGTTTAGGAATACATCATGTCACTGCTGTAGGCACTGTGTTTTCTATTTGTCCAGGAATCTGTGTAGAGAAAGGGCCACAGATCTTTGAAGAAGGAAAAGAAGCCTGTTTTGGAGCTGTTATACATATGCAGAGGGGAGTCTTATTGCAGTTATTAAATCCTGAATTTAAAATATGTATCTTTGCATGAATACTTTTGGTTAATGTTTTTCATTTGTTGTCCATATTTGAATTAATAGTCCAGTTTTTGTAGTCATGTAATTAGCCTGATCCCACAGATGCAGCACTTTTATCTGCTATCTATACTCATAGGCTCTTTTGTCTCCTAGAACCAGCAAAACGCCTCACTGTCTGTGTTTATTGCATTCTGTCATTGCTGTTATTCTGTCTTGTCATGATGTCTGGCCAGTCACTATGCCTGCTTTATAATGGTATATAATATATAACTCTGTTTTATTACAATATGTCATCTGTAAAGTAGCCACAAACATGTGTTTTACATTCTGTTCTCTTGTCTGATTTATATAAATCAGCAAATAATGTAAAATATGGAAAGCTGCAAAATTCTATTTTGTGATTAATCCCCATTTTACTTAAGCATTGTATTAGATCGCTTCTTTACCCTTGGTTACTCTCTATAAATATTTAAATTACCACAAAAAATACTGAAGCAAGCTAAGCTGTGATGTGCACATTCATTTGTTTATAAATAATAATTAATTAGCATAGGGTCTTTCTCCTGGGGCAGTAAGGGTATTTTTCTCTCTTTATTGATACACAACAGTAAATAGTAACTGATATAAAAAAAAAGCAGAGAAGACAGAACAGTAAGATAGGAAGCATGCCTATTAAAGTGTAACATGATACTTCTTTGCATCATTGTTTCCCCAGTTCGTCTAACCATTTATTTGTTCAGTTAGAAATAACATGAGGATCAGATTTTAAAATAATTCACTGCTGTGGACACTGGTGATACCTAAGGCAAAGTATGCAAGTGAAGAAAAACACTACCGTACTGTGATGGATTGCGGGATATGTCTAACCTCTATAACCATCATTCCCAATTTTGCAATTCCAGACACCTTGAAAAATAAGCTGGAAGCCATGGGCACTATTATGAATACAGAAGCTGTGGACAGTATAATTCAGTCTATTTTAGTTTATTAGCACTGGTATTTAAGACATAAAGGTTTGATTCAGACACTGATGACATCTACCTCCATTGTATGCTGCTCCTACAAAATAAACCACCATTATCAGACTTATGTGAGCACAGACTTTTGTTCTGAAAGGTATAAGAAGATTTGGCAAATAAAGGAGAAACTGAGATATTTGGCACTTGTTCAGCACTGATCTGGGTAAATAAAAGATAAAGACATTTTCCCAGTTATTTCCAGTATTTTCAGTATCCTGAAGTTCTTCAAATTCTTACAGTGTTCTTAGGGAAATCATCCACCAAAGCTAATTATTCCACTGAAAAAACACCCTTAAGCATTGCCAAGTAGTTAGGGATCTGTGCACATACGTAAACAATAATCTGGCCTTCAACCTTCATGAAGCCAAAACAAAAACAACCTCGTTCTATGTCCCCTTACTCATAAGCAAGGGTATGGAATCCAGGTTCAAGGAAGTTATAGTGCCAGTCTATTCATCCTGTATCAGACCCATCACTGAAGACAATGCCCCCTCTGGCATGTACCTACACAGGCACTGGCAACAGTTCTCATCCCATCAAAGGTTTCTCACCAGCAGAATCCAGGGTATGAATACCCTGTCCTATACAGATCACCTTAAGGGCCTATCTCTGTACTCAGTCTCCAACAGGTTACTGAGAGGTGATCTATGCAAAACAAACAGCACCAGAAACACTTGCTCCAAGGACCTGAACTTTGCCTGTGACATAAATAGAACTTGCTAAAGAGACTGATATGTGTTGCAAAGGATCTCCATCCATGTGAATCAGAATGCATCCCTGACCCTATTCATGCAAAACTTTGATCACTGGATGGGAAATCACAAATTCACCACTAGTCTGGCCCCCATGTTGCTGATGGACTAAAGTTGACAATAAGTAAATTAATCCTTAATCCCCAATAAACACACCCCCTCACACACAGACACACACACACACACACACACACACACACACACACACAAACACACATAAAACCCTTAGCTACCTCCTTATTAAAATATCCGACCATATAGGTGTCCAAGGTACTTGCAGATAAAATTTGGTTGGATTGCATATATAGGCTTATAAAGACCTGATGGTCATAAGACTAGTTTAAAGCTATGAACCTATGAGCCTCAGTCAGTGCACAGGGTGATAGAAACATCACCCAAAAGGGATGGCAAACAATCAGCTACCAGACTAGGCATGTAACAGATGAGTGAATCCTGCAGATCACAGTATCATTCCTGGTAAATGTGCAGAACAGTTTTACATGGAAAACATGGTCACTATGGCACAAGTCTATTATTAAGGACATTCTGAGAGGCACATAGTACATGAGACCAGATCTCACACATATACAAGCAGAACAGGAACCATGACACAAACTTACTGGTTGTAGTGGTTGCACTTCTGGAGTCTGAGTAATGGCATCTATTTGCCATTCTCAATCACCTGCACAGGAAACATATAACACAGTACACTGGCTGATAAGGAAAGAGACTGGGTTAGTGTTTGGGCTTCAGAAATCCAAATTCAGGTTTCACAAAGCATCTGAGATGGTCTGTAAAACACACATAAGGTAACCACTCAGATAGTTACTGTTGTGGTGCCCTAAACGACATGATAACAACCATGAACTGTGACCTTCCATTCCAGGATAAGGGAGACCTATCTCAAAAACGTTTTGTCCTCAAACTGACATGCCATGGGATAAAAAACAAGATGTGATCAAGAACTAGAAGAGGAAGAACAACAGTACTTGGGGGACTAGTGGAATATCACATCAGACAACAGACAATATGTATTATAAAATGATATGCCATGATATGACATAGTTATTTTAAGCACAGAAAGAAACATTATACCCACAGCGGTACAGTTATTAAAATACCAATTCAAGCTATGCTGACATGTATATCCTGATAACCTGTGTCATCAGACACCGCCTCTGTTTATAAATGTTATGTTTTAATACAGTGAGCATGACAGTCATACGGCTGCACAGTGAAACCACAGGATATACATACACTGGTAGAACCAGGGAAGCCACATCACAATCACACTGGGCAGGATTCACGAAGCCTCCATGTAAGAGTTATAAGGCTTACACAGAGGCTGCAGTTAAACGGTGTGACGTCAGCAAGCCATGCATATGCATGAGGGCATGCTGACTCACAACTAAGGCTAACACGGTCCGTATAAGACAGTAGGGGGCGTGTCCATAGGGCAAGCCCTGCAAACGGACATGCCCCCAGAAGAGTAACAGTCCCGAAAGTAAACCCCCACGACAGAGTCCGAGTAAATGTCAATAAGCACAACACAACACATGCCCCCACAGACTATTAACGTAAAATGTAAAAATGAACATGTTATATATTTTTTTATAAGTTTTAAAGATGTTTGCCCGTGAGTGCCCTCGTTTGCGCGGGCCTGCCCGTCACTTAGCCACAGTTAGCAGTCAGTGGAAAAGCATATAAGAACTAAATATGCAAAGTAAGCCAAGAAGCAATAGCGTAGCGGTAGAGACGTTGGCTGAAGAGGAGGCAGTCATGGTTCGAGCCCCCACAACATCAATTTTTATTTTTAGTGAAATAAGCACGAAACAATTTCCTGACATATATGTACATGTATAAAATTATTTTTATGTAAAATGTAATGAAATGGGCCATGTATTATGAAGAAATGTGTGAAAAAAAAAATAAATGTCAGAAGTGCCCATAGCTGAGCTACACTCTAACAAGCTGAGTATATCTGCCCGTAGGTGAGCAGTGGTTTAACAGGTGTAAAATGAGTGCCCATAGGTGAGCAGTGGTTTAACAGGTGTAAAATGAGTGCCCGGGGTTGAGCAGAGTCCTAACATGCTGAAACTGTGTGCCCGTAGCTGAGCTGAGCGTAATATGCGTGCTGACAGCCAAACAGCGCGTAAGCCAGTGTGACCCATTTGCGCGGAGCTGCGCACCACGCCAACAAGCTAACCGATGGGCAACGTTGAGCAAGCTGTATCAAAACTGCCTTTACACAGACACACCTCCTAGCCTGTGTAGACAGTCATAAAATATAAAAAGCAATGGCCAGGCTCGAACTCAGGATACCATGCACCATAGTCAAAGTACTGAACCACTAAGCCATGACAGTTCACTGAGAAATGCAGTAATAGCATATATATAGGAATGAATGGAAAGAGAAGCATGACAAAGCAGGTTTTGTGAAGCAGATGCATTTCCAAAATGGCCAATCACAGATAAGTGCGGGGAAAACGGCATATATAAGCCCCATAGGCAGGAATACACAGCATAACTGATTGTGGAACCGATTTGCAGTCAGGATGGCAGGTGTAGGAGAGGGTAGTTGCTTCCGAGCACAGAGGTGGGGCATTGAGGAGTCCAAATATATGGTTTGGCTCCTTGTCCATGATCATGAGGCCCAACTCATGCAGGGCCAGGTCCTGCGGGGAGCATATAGGGCTGAGGCGTGGGACCAGTTGGGACATGATCTCACCAGTGCCACAGGAATACCAAGGACTGGTGAACAGGTCCGTCACCACCATGCGGACCTGAAGAGACGGAAGCAGGACCAACTGAACCGTTGGCTCCAGGAGGCCCGGCAAATGCCCAACGCCCCACTACTGAGTAAGTTACATGTAATTATTTATGTAGAAAGTTAACCTAGCTGATATTATGGAGATGTGTATTCCAATATTACTTTATTTATATTGCAGCTGCAGGTGTCAGTTCCGTGAATCATCGAGCCTATGCCGATAGGCTTGTGCGGTTGCGCCACCAGGCAGGTTAGTAATTCTCTCCCTGTAACTGTTAAAAAATAAAAGTATGACAGCTTGCAAAAGAGTGCAGTGTAGTCACCTATTAATATAAAGTGCAAGTAACAGTGTAAGAGAGATTCTGCTAGTACTGTGTGATTACATAAGTGTGATGCAGCCTGTAATCCAAAAAATAAAAATGAAACAAGTCTGAAATAAAGATGTTCCACCTGTAATATAATAGTACATAACCTGCAGCAGGCTGAAAAGTACAGCTACACAAGCAAAACACGTGTGAAATATATCCCTGTTTAAATTCTGAAACATGACACAAGTGAGACTGTTGGAAAGGATTGTTATAACTAAAAGTAAAACATGTCAATAAAGCCTAGAATTAAGTACCATCCTGAATTGTAAACATAAAACAAGTGAGAGAGTGTGAGAAAGAGGTATGAATCCACTAATAAAGTAGTAATAACTCCTGAATAAAGTATACTGCAGTCAGTACAGAATTAAATGAATGTGACAGGCACAACCAAACAGCAAAATGTGTGGAAAAAGTACTGAAACTGCAATGTGTGTCCCAAAATCTGGATATGTTGCTCTCAGTTTGCAATATGCAGATAGTATGGTTGCATGAAATACCAAACATCCACAGTTGTCTAGAGCCATATAAAGCAAATGTAGCAGGGTGATGTAGCTGAACAGAGCCAGATATGAATGTGTATGAATAAAAATGAAATGTATATTGATGTAGCAGTAACATTCTAACATGCATAAGTTTACACATAGGAAACTGTAGTCAGACCTGTAGTGTGTATATATCTGCAGCTAGTAGAAATGTACAGCATATGTATAGGCATCTGAAGTTGTTAATGAAATATTTCTTCACCCTACCCTATAACCACAAATAATCCATTACACGTGAAATGGGTATGTGTATTCACAATTAACTCCCCTGGACAATTGTCCTGTTGGTTCATACATATTTGCATGTATGTAGATGCATGTGCCCTGTTCATACATCCAAACCTGATGGCCTGTTGCCATCACTCAACCCTACATGTTGTTGGATCGTGTATTGTTGTTCAAATTATGCATGTGTTATGCTTGCTCTTCAACGGCTTGAATTTATGGGTGTTTGGTTAATGGGAATACTAATGCATGCTGTTACAACTAATTGTGAATGGTATTGCACGTTACTAACCCAAACTGTTATTAAATAATGCAAAACATAGGATGACAGGGAAGGCGGGTTCCAGCAGACCCACCTCTCCCACCTCAGCTGGCGAGTGCACCTGGCAGTAGTGCCCAGGCCGGACCCTCCTCCGGTGGCCCTGTGCCACCTGTGGGTGGAAGCGCTGCAGGGGATGGGGCTCGTCCCCCCTCTGCAAGCATGGCCAGAGGAGAACATCCACTCACCCTCCGTAGTGTCCGGACTGTGGTGCGTAGGGAGATCCGGCACGCTGTGCTTGGGCCCCTATGCCAGCTTGAGGCATGGGTGGCACAACTCATGGGCGTGCCTGCTGCCCATCATACACAGCCCCCAGCACAACCCCGTCCTGGGCAGTGAAGGCACAGTGGCATCTGCCCATGGGTGGGGATCTCAGTTCCACTGTTGCCATCTGTGGGCTCATGGGCTCGAGATATCCAAACATCCGTCCCCGTCAATTGTGTAACCCCCCCACATGTGTCATACACCACCCCTGTATGCGTCTTGTTTGTCTTGTCTGTTAACCTCCCCTACCTACCTCCCCAGCTATACCGACTTCCTGTACCTGACATACCACTTTCACCTGAAAAAAAAAAAAAGGGCACTCTGTACCCACAAAAAAATTATGCCCCATACAGAGCTGCCCATTTTGCACACATGTCTGCTGGACATGTAAACTGGCAATTACAATTGCCTATACAACAAATATTATTGTTGTCCTCACACCTCTCTCAGGGGTGGAAGGTTTCAAATTTCACACCAAATTACAAAGATATGCACAGCTGTTGCTGACGAAGAAATGGGCAGCTATGGGCCTTTCCTACATCCCTACTGCAAAACCCGAGCTTGTTTTCCTACTGTCCTACCCTCTTTGTGCCCCCTTTTTCACCACTTTCCTATCTCCCCATTTTCTTTTCTTTAAAAGAAAATAGCATGGGTGTGCGCAAGAGTAAGCACTTTTAAGCAGTAGTAAGCGGGAGTGCGCTTCTGTGCGCTTAGCTAAGCAGCAGTGCGCATGCGTGACCTCCGCGCAAACCAGCGCTAACCCGCTTACAACTGCTTAAAAGTGCCTTAGTCACTCTGAATTACAAGGCCTGTAGTTTTCTCAGCAGCAAAATAAAATACCTCCATCAGTCTCGAACCCAGGACCTTGGAAACACTAGTCTGCATGACTTACCACTAAGCCATGACTGCTATACAAGAACATTGTGCTGAAAGAAATATATCATAAAATAGTAGGAATTGCTGCCCAAACAGATTTAGCAAGCATTACAAGCTGTGAATGTCAATGGAAAATAGGAAAGCCATAGCAGCACATTACAGGAAAGGCACCTAGCAGGCATACAAGGAGTGAATGTAAAGGCGAAATATTGAAGCCATAGCAACAGATTGCAAGAGCCACTGCTATATACCAGTTACACCACAATCTCCACAGGAAAGCACACACACCCATATACACACTATTACTAGTCGTAGGTGTCAGTTTACATACACATGGAGAACAGGACACTGGAGGAAGGAATACTCAGCTTACAGAACAACATGCATTGCTGTGTCTACAACACAGCCTGAAATATGAAAGCCATACCAACCCTTACACTCACAGAACAGTGTCCACAGCAAACCAGGATGGTCCCCACCCTGATAATCTGAAAGGGCTACACCTACCTAACAGACCTTTTTATAGCACTATCCTGTAATCACAGTGAGAACTGCAATCACTACACAACAGGCTGCATGCAATTAGTAAATGCTGGCTAACAACTGGTGCAGAGGCCATCACATGGACATGTGCAGATACCTGTGAAAGCATCCTGTACTCCCAGTCCACACATTCAATACTTTCATTGCACTCTCTGGAGGTAGAGACAGAGAGAGAGAGAGAGAGAGAGAGAAAGAGAAAGAGAAAGAGAAATAAATAAAAAAAAACAGTAACAACAAAACAAAGAGGCTGACAGCAGGCCAAGTAACTGCAAGCCTACGCAAACAGCTGCAACAAACACAGGTAATATAAAGTACTACTATAATAGTCTACATACTGTGAACGCTCCAGATGTGTTATTGGTCTGTATCTATGTATATGAAGATGTGCATAGGGCCGGGGACATAATGCAACTGTCACTGAAGACTCTACATACATATGTATGTGAAGGTAGCTATGTGCACATAGCAATGTAGGTTGTAGTGCAATGTACTAGTAGGTTGTACAGTAATGGATGCTCATCAGTACGTTACTGTGTGTATACATATGTGGAACTAAAAAGGAGTATATATATATATATATATATATATATATATATATCTAACGTGTATATGTATGTATATCGAGATATGTATGTATGTATATATATATATATATATATATATATATATATATAATATGCATATGTGTATACATAGATAGCGAGGGATGTAGAAATACATAGACATATATAGTTTCACAGTGTCATAGTTTAGTACTAGGCTATCTGCAGACAGTGTGTAGAATAGATTTAGAAAATTGCGCCTCTGTATAGTAGTGACACAGTGAAGACCCCCGTACATAATAGCATTAGTTTACTGTGCCTCTGTCTAGGGGTGACACAGAGACGACCCCTGGTGTAAACCTATGATCTCCCATCCACTTATCAAGAATTCACATGAAGAGTGTCAGTGAGGGTCTCTGCCTAACATGAACTGGGATCCTGTTCCACAGTATGGGAAGCCTCTGAGTTATGGATCTGTCCCTACAGCATGTCCTATTCATATGTGTGCTGAGGTTTAAATCTGTAGCTGTTGTGGTTCTGATGGATTTGGATTGTACGAGGTGGAACATGTCCATCAATACCTGATTGGACATGGCCTTGTACGTCAGGCACAGATCACCCCTAAGTAGGCTGTATGCTATGGAATAGAGCATGAGTTTCTTTAGTCTGGCAACATATGACATTTGTTGGAGACCCCTGATCCTCCTGGTGACGTACTTATGGGGTCCCCCTAGCTGTTGCAAGTGCCAGGTGAGGTACATACCAAATGGGGCATAGTACACAGTCATGGACCTGATAAGGGAGGAGTATAGGGGTACAATGACCTCTTTTGATCTGGATGTGAATCCCATCATGATAAGGTGGGCAAGGTAGGAAGTCTATCCAACCACCTTGGCAACATGGGTGTCAAATGAGAGGTCAGTATCGATTACTGTCCCCAGGTCTCTGATTACTTTGTCTGTACTCAGTGGGTTACTGTCTTTGTGATAATATGTGGGTACCTTGTCCGTCCGAAAGGGTATGACTATACATTATTTGGCATGCAGTTTAAGGCCATGACTCCAGCACCAGTTGTCAATTTCCATGAGGCCTTTCTGTAGGATGTATGCGTCAGCTGGTGTATCGACTATGGCGCCTAGTATGCAGTCATCTTTGAACATTGTCAGCCACTACCGTCCCATGTTTGCTTCCACATCTGAGAAATAAATGCGAACATGAGCGGTCCCAGGACAGAGCCCTGTGGGACACCACTTGTGACTGGCTCTGAGTCTGACATGGCACCAGTGAGTTTGACTTTAGGGTTTCTATCCATTAGCCGGTTTGCAACCCATCTTGTGACATATGGATTTACATTTAAGCTGTTGAGCATGTCTATGATGCCAGAGTGGGGTATTGTGTCGAAAGCCGTAGGCAAGTCCAGGTAGGCTGTATGGACCGCTGTGCCCTCGTCAATGGCTTTAGTGACTGATTAGAAATGGTCAGCCAGGTTCATAAGGCAGGATCTGCCCTCTACGAAGCTGAACTGGGTAGGATCAAGTGTCTGTAAATCCCCAATGTCTCTGTGTATGAGTTCCATAATGATTCTTTTCATAGCGTTGCAGACCAGGCTGGTTAAGCTTATGGGGCGGTAGTTACCAGGGTCTGTAGAGGTGCCTCCTTTGTGGAGTGGGACTACTGTTGCTGTATGCCAGTGTCCAGGTACATATGCTGTAGTAAGGCTATGGTTGAATAGCATTTTATGTGCGGGTTTAGCTCCTCTTGTTGTTCAAGTAGCATGCAACCTGGATACCGTCGGGTCCCATTGATGCTGTGTTTACAGCTTTGCTGAGGGCGGTTCTCAGCTGGACATCTGAGATGACAGGGAGGTAACAGTCAGCTGGGATAAGTAATTCCTCATGTGGGGGTGAGGAGAGGAGAAATCTGCACTGAACCTGTCTGCCAGAATGTTGGCAATATCTGTGTGTTCAGTGTAGCTTTTGTCACTGTGAACTAACTCTGAACATATCTGAGGGTTTCCACCCAGGTGTCTAACATAGCAGAAGAAGGCCTTGTGGTTATCTGTAGTGTCCATAGTGATATCCCTCTCATTGTTGGCCTTGCATGTTTGTATGAGAGAACGTATCTTTCTACTAGTGCAGATCAGAGATGCCTTATCTTTATGGAATTCTGCTCTGTCGTGCAGTAGCTACCTTCTGTTGTTATACAATTTGTTCATGGCTGGGTTTCACCAGACAGGACGCCTGCCCTTGGTGGAGAGGGTCTTGGTTTTATTTGGGATTGCATGATCCATGCATTCTTGGAGATGTCCGTAGAAAGCATTTGTAAAGGAGTCTGCATTGTGGGATGTGGTTTCCATGGTTGTTAGACAACTGTCATGGGTGTGACCGAACTATGTATATCCAGCAGTGGTAACCTCTATGTAGGTAGTGTGTGTGTGCTCTGTGGTCTTGTCAGTCACTCTGCATAGGTATTGTGTTTGAGTGCATTGACACAGATGTAAGAAGTGTAAAGTCGGCATGTGACAGGTTTCCCACTGTAGTCTTTTGTGTTGTGGGGGAGGTGGGATATGTATATCCAGGGTGATTAGTCTGTGGTCAGATGTGACTAGTGAGGGGTATACTTCCAGTGTGTAGCACATTGTCACCATGTTTGTGATGATCAGGTCTAGTATATTATCTCCCCTTGTGGGAGAGGTGACTAGCTGTTCCATTGCATTTGACTTAGTGAATTCCGGGAACCTTTGGGCTAGGGTGTTTGGGCTAGAATAATGCACCCAGTGTATGTTAGGGTAGTTTAAGTCTCCCAATATGATGGTGTGTGGTGGGACATTCATATCCTCCAATGTCTTCAGGAAGGCTGACTATGGTTCCTGAGATTGGGAGGGTGGTCTGTAACATGCTACCAGTTGTATAGCAGGTTTGCCTATGGTTATTTGCACCTGGTTGGTCTCTGATGCTTCATGTGTTGCCACTAACCTGGAGGTATGGGTGTCCTTCATGAATATGGACACTCCCCCTCCCTTTTTGTTTTGGCCCTAGTTTTGGGGCCAAAACGCATGATACAAGGTATAGCCTGGTACCGCTGGTGTGCTTTCAGGAGCCTTGAACCAGGTTTCACTTACTGCACAGACATCGAGATTGGTAGAATATGTACGTACAGATATATGTAATACACACATACATATATAGATATATGTAGATACATATACATATACAGATAGATCTGACTGACAATAGATATGTCTGTATATGACTATCTCTCTCTCTCTGTCCCACCCCCTCTCACTCTCACTCTCCCTCTGTCTCTCTCTCACTCTCTCCCCCTCTCTCCCCACATCTATATGTATATATCTACATCTATATATACATATTATATACATATATACAAACATATATATATATATATATATATATATATATATATATATATATATATATACAGATATAAACATATCAATATAGATATATACACACATATATATATATATATATATATATATATATATATATATATATATATATATATATATATATATATATATATATATATATATATATATATATATATATATATATATAGAGGGATGTAGAAATACATAGACATATATAGTTTCACAGTGTCATAGTTTAGTACTAGGCTATCTGCAGACAGTGTGTAGAATAGATTTAGAAAATTGCGCCTCTGTATAGTAGTGACACAGTGAAGACCCCCGCATAATAGCATTAGTTTACTGTGCCTCTGTCTAGGGGTGACACAGAGACGACCCCTGGTGTAAACCTATGATCTCCCATCCACTTATCAAGAATTCACATGAAGAGTGTCAGTGAGGGTCTCTGCCTAACATGAACTGGGATCCTGTTCCACAGTATGGGAAGCCTCTGAGTTATGGATCTGTCCCTACAGCATGTCCTATTCATATGTGTGCTGAGGTTTAAATCTGTAGCTGTTGTGGTTCTGATGGATTTGGATTGTATGAGGTGGAACATGTCCATCAATACCTGATTGGACATGGCCTTACGTCAGGCACAGATCACCCCTAAGTAGGCTGTATGCTATGGAATAGAGCATGAGTTTCTTTAGTCTGGCAACATATGACATTTGTTGAGACCCCTGATCCTCCTGGTGACGTACTTATGGGGTCCCCTAGCTGTTGCAAGTGCCAGGTGAGGTACATACCAAATGGGGGCATAGTACACAGTCATGGACCTGATAAGGGAGGAGTATAGGGTACAATGACCTCTTTTGATCTGGATGTGAATCCCATCATGATAAGGTGGGCAAGGTAGGAAGTCTATCCAACCACCTTGGCAACATGGGTGTCAAATGAGAGGTCAGTATCGATTACTGTCCCCAGGTCTCTGATTACTTTGTCTGTACTCAGTGGGTTACTGTCTTTGTGATAATATGTGGGTACCTTGTCCGTCCGAAAGGGTATGACTATACATTATTTGGCATGCAGTTTAAGGCCATGACTCCAGCACCAGTTGTCAATTTCCATGAGGCCTTTCTGTAGGATGTATGCGTCAGCTGGTGTATCGACTATGGCGCCTAGTATGCAGTCATCTTTGAACATTGTCAGCCACTACCGTCCCATGTTTGCTTCCACATCTGAGAAATAAATGCCGAACATGAGCGGTCCCAGGACAGAGCCCTGTGGGACACCACTTGTGACTGGCTCTGAGTCTGACATGGCACCAGTGAGTTTGACTTTAGGGTTTCTATCCATTAGCCGGTTTGCAACCCATCTTGTGACATATGGATTTACATTTAAGCTGTTGAGCATGTCTATGATGCCAGAGTGGGGTATTGTGTCGAAAGCCGTAGGCAAGTCCAGGTAGGCTGTATGGACCGCTGTGCCCTCGTCAATGGCTTTAGTGACTGATTAGAAATGGTCAGCCAGGTTCATAAGGCAGGATCTGCCCTCTGACTGAACTGGGTAGGATCAAGTGTCTGTAAATCCCCAATGTCTCTGTGTATGAGTTCCATAATGATTCTTTTCATAGCGTTGCAGACCAGGCTGGTTGCTTATGGGGCGGTAGTTACCAGGGTCTGTAGAGGTGCCTCCTTTGTGGAGTGGGACTACTGTTGCTGTATGCCAGTGTCCAGGTACATATGCTGTAGTAAGGCTATGGTTGAATAGCATTTTATGTGCGGGTTTAGCTCCTCTTGTTGTTCAAGTAGCATGCAACCTGGATACCGTCGGGTCCCATTGATGCTGTGTTTACAGCTTTGCTGAGGGCGGTTCTCAGCTGGACATCTGAGATGACAGGGAGGTAACAGTCAGCTGGGATAAGTAATTCCTCATGTGGGGGTGAGGAGAGGAGAAATCTGCACTGAACCTGTCTGCCAGAATGTTGGCAATATCTGTGTGTTCAGTGTAGCTTTTGTCACTGTGAACTAACTCTGAACATATCTGAGGGTTTCCACCCAGGTGTCTAACATAGCAGAAGAAGGCCTTGTGGTTATCTGTAGTGTCCATAGTGATATCCCTCTCATTGTTGGCCTTGCATGTTTGTATGAGAGAACGTATCTTTCTACTAGTGCAGATCAGAGATGCCTTATCTTTATGGAATTCTGCTCTGTCGTGCAGTAGCTACCTTCTGTTGTTATACAATTTGTTCATGGCTGGGTTTCACCAGACAGGACGCCTGCCCTTGGTGGAGAGGGTCTTGGTTTTATTTGGGATTGCATGATCCATGCATTCTTGGAGATGTCCGTAGAAAGCATTTGTAAAGGAGTCTGCATTGTGGGATGTGGTTTCCATGGTTGTTAGACAACTGTCATGGGTGTGACCGAACTATGTATATCCAGCAGTGGTAACCTCTATGTAGGTAGTGTGTGTGTGTTCTGTGGTCTTGTCAGTCACTCTGCATAGGTATTGTGTTTGAGTGCATTGACACAGATGTAAGAAGTGTAAAGTCGGCATGTGACAGGTTTCCCACTGTAGTCTTTTGTGTTGTGGGGGAGGTGGGATATGTATATCCAGGGTGATTAGTCTGTGGTCAGATGTGACTAGTGAGGGGTATACTTCCAGTGTGTAGCACATTGTCACCATGTATGTGATGATCAGGTCTAGTATATTATCTCCTTGTGGGAGAGGTGACTAGCTGTTCCATTGCATTTGACTTAGTGAATTCGGGAACCTTTGGGCTAGGGTGTTTGGGCTAGAATAATGCACCCAGTGTATGTTAGGGTAGTTTAAGTCTCCCAATATGATGGTGTGTGGTGGGACATTCATATCCTCCAATGTCTTCAGGAAGGCTGACTATGGTTCCTGAGATTGGGAGGGTGGTCTGTAACATGCTACCAGTTGTATAGCAGGTTTGCCTATGGTTATTTGCACCTGGTTGGTCTCTGATGCTTCATGTGTTGCCACTAACCTGGAGGTATGGGTGTCCTTCATGACAATGGACACCCCTCCCTTTTGTTTTGGCCCTAGTTTTGGGGCCAAAAGCATGATACAAGGTATAGCCTGGTACCGCTGGTGTGCTTTCAGGAGCCTTGAACCAGGTTTCACTTACTGCACAGACATCGAGATTGGTAGAATATGTACGTACAGATATATGTAATACACACATACATATATAGATATATGTAGATACATATACATATACAGATAGATCTGACTGACAATAGATATGTCTGTATATGACTATCTCTCTCTCTGTCCCACCCCTCTCACTCTCACTCTCCCTCTGTCTCTCTCTCTCTCCCTCTCTCCCCACATCTATATGTATGTATCTATATCTATATATACGTATTGTATACATATATACAAATATATATATATATATATATATATATATATATATATATATATATATACAGATATAAACATATCAAGATATATATATATATATATATATATATATATATATATATATATATATATATATATATATATATATATATATATATATATATATATATATATATATATATATATATATATATATATATATATATATATACTGTGTGAGGCACATGTGTGCAGATGTATTGCAAAAGGTGCCTGGTGTCAAAGGCATGGAGTGAACACCAGTGTGGATACTGGAAAACCATATCCCATTCCAAAACACTGACACCAGTAACCACCACATATGTGCACGCCTGCCCACCACTGCATGTGTCAGGGGGGAACAGGGGCAACAAGTGTACAATAGGCTCCCCATTGATATACACAGTGGCACACTATTCCTGTAATACCTGTACATGGAAGGTGTCAGCGGACATGGTGTGTCAGCTATGGACATGTAGGTCACTGTACCCCTCTACACCCCACAATGTCCTACACAGTATGTACCTCCCATGACAGCTACAGATATGGAGAAGGACACAGACATATGCAAGTATCTGTGTCAATGCACTCAAACACAATACCTATGCAGAGTGACTGACAAGACCACAGAGCACACACACACTACCTACATAGAGGTTACCACTGCTGGATATACATAGTTCGGTCACACCTATGACAGTTGTCTAACAACCATGGTAACACCTCCAACATCCAAAACACAAATTACCTATGTCTGTCATCCTTGTCACTGCAGTACAGAGCACATGGTGGAGGTACAGGACCCTACCCACAGATACAACATACCCTGTAGTAAACCACACAGAATTAAGAAGCAAGGCTCCCCATGAGTAGATGTCAGACATACCCCTGCTGAATGTTATGCAGATAGGTAATATGCCATATGAGTCACCCTGTGTAACTGTTTGTAAGGAGCAGGTATGATCATAACACATGTGTCACAAGGGGCAGGGTAGCATAACAGTATGCTGCTGTAGGCCCAGGGCCAAAAGCACACTACCTACCTAAGACACAATGCACACCCATGAACACATTGCGAATGAAATATGTGAGGTGGAATGAGTGTGCCAGTGACTGGGTGTATGTTATGTACTGGTGTGATTGCTCACCATGACTGTCTGTCTGTCATGGTAGTGTGTGTCCTTGGTTTGAGGCCAGAGACAGATGTGTGAGGTATTGCGATCAACAAATACTGCATTGCCATATGTTGTGCTGTGTTACCCTGTATGTCACGGTGGTGTAGGTAGGGGTATGGTAAGTAAGAGTAGTGTGCATTACCAGTGAAATATGTAACGTGCATTGTGTGCAGTGCATGGGCTGATAATGTTCCCCATACAGTACCTTAATACAAACCCCCAGTGTGAGGTTGTGCATTGTACCTGAACCAGTGTGCTGACTGCTGCAGTATACTAGTCTGTCGTATGGAGTGTGCCAGGTACTGTTGCACAGTTGTTGGATGAGCACTGATATCTGGTCATTTACATGTGTATCCTCCAATAGACAGAGAGATGCTATATATGGTGGTTAAGTTATATCACTACAGTCGAGTATTATGTGTATTATGTGTGCCATAGTTTGCTGACAGATATTGCTGACATATTTTCCATCTCCTTTTCAGGGCTATGGTTCACCAGCGGAACCCTGTGTACTCCGCTGCAGAGGAGGAAGAGATACACCAGAGCCTGGTGCGGGATTTCGCAATACTCTTTTCCCGCACCAGCCAAAACCAGCAGAAGAGGGCTGCATTGTGGCAAGACCTGGTCCGTCGGGTAAATGACATAGGCACACATAACCGGACATATGAGCAGGTACGCCATCACTGCAGTGATTTAATTAGAAATGTCCATCAGCGTGCGTCGGATATCCACAGGCAGCAGCTTTCCACAGGTGGTGGGGTGTCTAGACATCCCCCCCTCACCAGACTGGAGGGACTACTCCTAAGTGTTGTGGCTCCAGCCCAACAGCAACAGCAGCAGCATACATGTGTAATGATGGAGGCTGGAGCCACCCAGCAGCAGGACACGGAGCATGCAGGTAACATGCCATGTGTATAGTTGACCGTTCTGTACACTGTTAGGTTATGCATGTGTGAGGTGTGTCCTCGTTTTGTAGCTGCAGTCTTGGTAATTATTGTGCAAGAGTGATATTCTCAATATCATCAGTAGACCTGTGGAAGCTAACTGTTGCACTACTGAACTGTGTCATACCCACAGTATCAATGGCACAGTTGTGCCCACTGACAATAAATGTCTCTTTTCTGCAGGTCCCTCTCGTGTAACAGCAAGGCAGCCTATCCATGCTGGTGAGTGTGTAATACCATTACATTCAATACTCTTGATACTAACAGTAATAATAGGCTGAAGTAGTAGTGCTATGTGTTTGATTGCAGGTGTTTGTGTCTGTGCGTTGATATCTCATATACTGAGGTGTGTGTACGTGTGCATGTGTGCATGTGCCCATGTGTGCATGTGTGCATGTGCCCATGTGTGCATGTGCACATGTGTGCATGTGCGCATGTGTACATGTGCCCATGTGTGCATGTGCCCATGTGTGCATGCGCGCATGTGTGCATGTGTGCATGTGCCCATGTGCGCATGTGTGCATGTGTGCATGTGCCCATGTGTGCATGTGTGCATGTGTGTATCAGTGGTGACATTGTGTACACATTGTAAACTGTGTTTCCTGTCTTACTCCCACAGGTTCTGGTGCTGCTCTGGTGTTGTGTAGCAGGGAACCTGAATCAGCTGCTGTGGATAGTGATAATGATGATATCTGTGTAATGGCACAGGTAGGTGTGCCAGGGTCCGTCATTGGTCAGCCAATTGACACTACACAGCTGTCGACCCCATCAATGCTCATGGTCATCCTGCCAATACATCCTTTGTCACCAATGTCCCTAGGTGATGGACAGGATACAGTGGGCATTGACCAGGGTAATGTGGTATCGGTGACACATGCATCCCCACACAGCAGCCATGGCCAGGGTCCTGACATGGTACCACACAGGCAGACGTCCAGGGGTTCTCGTGGGAGCATCCGTGGGCGTACCGCCCCTGTCAGATGTGCCCACAGAGGTCTTTCAACCTCAGCTATGTTTCAGACTGTAATGCAGGCACAGTCACGTATGGAACGGTACACCAGACAGGGTCTGAGGGAGCTGAGAGCATGTCGCACAGCTATGAGTGACAGTATGCGTGATGTTGCGGCTGCCATCTGTAACTTCACCAAAGTCATTGACATATGTTGGGGGGACACATTAGATCTGTTCCACAACTACATGTCCATGAGCCAGGGCAATGGTGGATGGTTGAGGCGTCGACGTGGCCGTATGCCAGCAACAGCAGCAGCTGGCAGCCATCGCGGATGACAACAGGCCCGTGGCCGCTCACATAGTGCCAGCAGCAGCCCCAGCAATGCTGGGTCTGTGCTGTCATCAGACCGCCACAGGAGACCACGTGCACGTGGTGCTGGACAGTCCCAACAGGGACCTGTCTCCAGTCACCAACCACCTGCTTCTGATGACAGTACCCAGTCTGGCTTAGTACCTGATACGGTCCGTAGCACCCCTGCCAGGCACAGGTACTGTGTCCATGGCCACAGACAGTGATCTGTATGACCTGGCAGGTACAGTCTGTGGCTGTCCACAAACACCTGTATATGGCAGCCATGAAGTGGGACTGTGTGCATGCATACACACATGCAAAGTGATAACACCTAGGGCTACCACATACACACACACACTGCATCAACATTGCCCCATCTTGTACTGCTGTCCCTCACCAACACACACACACAGACATGTCAATTGGTTGTATCAGTGGCAGACTCAAGCATACCAGGTACACACCCTGTGCATATGATGAAACTGTGCCACCTCCTGCAATCTGTAACATTGGTGCTGGAACAGGTTAACATGGTGCTGATGCACAGGGTGACTACATAGAAGTGTTGTAATAGTATGATGTTGACAACAGTACAGTGAAATGATATCATTGTGGGTATATATCAGCATGCCTGATGCAGTTACAGTATGAATGTCATTGTATTGTTTTGTACACCCATAGTAATTACCATAGTGTACTGTCTGCACATCTTTGCATACTGGTGGTGAGGCTGTCAAGAGATGGCCACCTACATAGGTAGCACAGGGGATACGACAATGTACATATTGACACTCAGTGATGGTCATGTCAACTGCGAGTTGCATGCTGTCCACACTCGACTCTGCAATGAGGATGTTTGAGGATGTTGATATCTGTGCAGTACTACACAACAGGTTCAAGGCTCACAAGAGCACACTAGCACTACAAGGTCACACCTCATACCATGCATGACAGCACCAAAACACAGAACTAACTATGACAGGAGGGAGAGTCTCCATACATGCCAAGGATACTGTGGTGCCAGGACAGGTAGCATACATCATACTAAGTCTGGAACTGCTGAGTGAGGGCTCAGTGTCTGTTATTTGACATGTGTATTATTACAGGTATGAGCACTTGGGTATCATGCCAGTTATTCAACATTACGAAGGTACGTGGTCTATACACTTGTGGGGGGTGTGGCTGGACCCAGCCCGTCTGACCTGTGAATGTCTGGGTACAGGCTTATAGTGCCTGCATATATGCACTGTTATCTACTGGAAGTCGTACACCTTGTTTGTTGTAGCATAGTCTACATACAGGCCTGCTGACTGTAGCTTTGTTTGTATGCATGTTTGCTTGTTATGTTCCTGAAACACTGATTTCACCTGCAGTGCAGATTTACAGTGCCTCTGTGGATCCCTCGTGACATCTGTATTGCTTACTGCACTGATGTCCATGTCTCACTTGACAGAACGTCACTGTTTGTCCTGTTTGTATGTAGGTTGCCTGTAACACATTGTATATGACTTACCTCGCATTTGCTCAAGACAGCATTCATATATGCCAGCACTAACAAATCAGGAGCACTTCACCCTCACATACTCACCTTGAGTACCTTGTTCCCCATTGGTCCTATGTGTCGTTACTTAGTATGGGATTCACAATGCTATGGTAGCATGTGCAAAGGTCACCTGTCAATCTACTCTCTGGTCCAGTTGGTGAATCTGTGAGTCATGTGGCAATGTTACAGCTGCCTCATGTACACAGACAACCCTCTCCCCTTCCCATACACTTACAACACATGTGAGATGCAACCACATAGCCAAACTGGGGGCTAAGCTCTCTTAACTCAGTACTGGCATACCCTGTCAGATGGAATGGGATACTACAGTGAATACAGTACCAGTCTCCCATAGACCTGCCATGACCGCAATCCAAACACAGAAACACACAGGTACATTATTGGACTCTCAGAATAGCATCCTGCCTGAGCAGCTGACACCTGCAAAGCAGACACACAAGCAAACGTTAAGCCAGAGCAGAGCACGTGCAAAACATAGCTCACAAAGCCTGTGTGCCAAACAGTCGCAGGCCATACGGCTTGACAACACACCTGCTACAGTTGTATGAGGTACCTCTATCGTCAGGTACACTGAGGTCCTGCTCACCAGACTGAACAAGGTGAAGGTCACGCTGAGATGTCCGTCGGGCACTATGATCCACCACATAACACAAGCATACCGGTCACTCCAAGGCATGTAGAAGTATGACTCAGTCATTGTCTGTGCCAGTGTGTACGACCTCTGACGCACCTCACTGGACTATATGTTAGGGGACATAGAGGGGCTGTCTGAGCTTGTGGCACAGGCTGGTATGACCCTGACCTTGAGTAGCATCTTACCCTCACCAAGAATGCTGCCACAATATGTAGACAGGATGATCAGTTTCTGCAATTAACGTATGTTTCGGTGACATTCAAAGAGGATCCAATGCCTGTCAGTGTGGGATTACATGCTGGACAAGCCACATTGCTTTGCTTGGGACAGCTTGCAACTGTCACCCATGGGCCGTTGTATATTGGCAGAGGCTGTTGCTACACACATAGTGCCTTTGTATGCAAGGCTGACATTACATAGCCACCTACACAGGTATCACACGGGATAGGACACTAATAGAAATGCTACTCAACAGCAGCAGTGTAAACCTCAAGATGCATGTAGTGGAAACTGTCCTTAGCATGGGGTACAGCAATATCAGTGCAGTAACAGACTCCTGGTACACGGCTCCCAGGTGCACCCCATCACTGCCAGGTCATACTTCATACCATGCTTGTCGTCCCCTACACATGCACCAAACCAGAACAGGGGGGATGTATCCAAAGTCACCTCAGATACACACACACCCAGGTTGGTGTCACAGCACAAAGCATCAGAGCCTATCCATGTGCAACTAACAGTGGGTTAGACTGCCTTCAGGTTCATAGCCTGGCACACACCACCCTCCCATACCCAGGAAACCCACTTGGCCTCCCTGACAACACTGGGAATATGACGGTCTCTACAAACACCATTATATGGGTGGACTGCGACTACCCAAACATAGAGTGTGAGCATTACTCTAGCTCCAAGACCCTATCTGAAGGGTTCTTATCATTCATTCCCTGCATTGCTATGGAACAACTTGTTACCATTCCCACAAGAGGTGACAACATGCTGCACCTGTTCATCACCAACATGTGGACTATATGCTCCAGACCAGTCATGTATCCCTCGCTGGTGGGATGACACCATCTACAACCCACACTGTATTTTTCACATACCATATGCAGCCCCTCCACAGTCATACAGTTGTCTAATGCATATTCCATGTATTCACATGAGGCAGGCTTCGGACATGGGAACTATTGCAGTTCACAGGTACATATGTGTAGGTGGCACACACATACATCATGTGTGCATTGACATTACTGATATAATGTATGTCATGCAATATTGGGAACAACTCCCCACACACATGGACAAACTGTGTGACGAAAATACACATGGCGTTTGTAGGATACAAACCCCTACCTAACTAGGTTAGGTCACTTGTGAGAGATGCAGTAGTGGAGCGTGCTATTTGCATTACTGGGAGGATTGCTTTCTCCTGCTCTACTTATAGGGTGCTGACATCATCAGTGTTTAGACAGTGGAATATGCAGCATGTGTTGTGTAGTAATAGTTGCCAAAAGGGACATTTTTCTTCCACATAGAATTGCACACACACTTCTTGCCCCCACACAGTCACACACACACACACACTACTCCCCACCCCACCCCACCCCACACCACACCACACAGTCACACACACACTGAGCACTTGCAGGATTTAAACCCCTACCTAACCATGTTATGACACTTGTGAGAGACGCAGTAGCAGAGCGCACTATTTGCATTACTGGGAGGATTGCTTTCTCCTGCTGTACTTGTAGGGTGCTGACATCATCAGTGTTTAGACAGTGGAATATGCAGCATGTGTTGTGTAGTAATAGTTGCCAAAAGGGACATTTCTCTTCCACATAGAATTGCACACACACACTACTCCCCCCCCCCCCCACACAGTCATACACACACTAAGCACTTGCAGGATTCAAACCCCTATCTAACTATATTATGACACTTATGAGCGACGCAGTAGCAGAGCATGCTATTTGCATTATTGGGAGAATTGTTTTCTCCTGCTGTACTTATAGGGTGCTGACATCATCAGTGTTTAGACAGTGGAATATGCAGCATGTGTTGTGTAGTAATAGTTGCCAAAAGGGACATTTCTGTTCCACATAGTATTGCGCACACACTACTCCCCCCACACAGTCACACACACACTGAGCATTTGCAGGATTCAAGCCCCTCCCTAACTATGTTATGACACTTGTGAGGGACGCAGTAACAGAGTGCGCTATTTGCATTACTGGGAGGATTGCTTTCTCCTGCTGTACTTATAGGGTGCTGACATCATCAGTGTTTACACAGTGGAATATGCAGCATGTGTTGTGTAGTAATAGTTGCCAAAAGGGACATTTCTCTTCCACATAGTATTGCACACACACTACTCCCCCCCACACAGTCACACACACACTGAGCACTTGCAGGATTCAAACCCCTACCTAACTATGTTATGACACTTGTGAGAGACACAGTAGCAGAGCACTCTATTCAAATTACTGGGTACTATTTCTGCTCCTGACATATGTATAGTGTGCTGACATCATTATGTATGAAGAGGTATGTACATCTGTTACTATCCATCAGTACAGGGGAGAGCATATCTATGCATTAACTTTGCACAGGCACAGTGGCCTACTGTACTGTGGAGGCAGATGTCAAATACACTGTGGATAGCCTTCTATATTCCCTAGGGACAACAGCCTAGTATTGCACTCTACGGCCATATGTTCACCCGTCAGATGCAAGTATCTGTTGCTCATATACTGTTTGTGGATCTTTATTGCCATAGCCTTCCCTATCTCTATGAACAACTTGTGTACTGTGGACAATGTTTGCATATGAGTGGGATCCAGTACTTTACTTATGTCTCTGTTGTAATTTCACTGTGTGCACTGGGCAGATTTCTGTATTGTGGGAGGTTCCTGTGTTAACACATACAAATGCCAGATATGTGTGTGCAACTGCTGAACTGTGACATGGCCTAAGTGTGTGAGCATGCCCAGTTCACAGTTTCTATGGCTTCTTGACTGACACGTCTCATTTATCTGTGTGAGCATGCCCAGTGTGACATTTCCTTATGTTGGGATCTGTGGTCCATCACATTTGTGTTTGTGTGTGGACGCCATCTATATTTCACATGTACAGTTGAGTGTTGGACATCAGGTTGTGTTCTTACTGCCCAACTGCTTTGTATCTGAACCTAACAGGCATAATGCTGTGCCTGCAGGGTCGCCATGGGATAGTTTGCATACAGTTGTCAACATCCTTTCCTACTGACCAAAAAGTTGTATTGTCGTATAGTGTACTGGTGCAGTACTTTCATTGTGGTGGACAGTATCATCGGTTTCAGTCCTATCACTGCTTGTAATATTTATAGTGAGCACGCCAGACTGGTTGAGGGCCAGTTATGCAGATATGACCATGTTGCATTTTGTTCAGATATGGACAGCATAGTACATGATTGTCTGACATTGTTAATATATTCCACAGCTTGTGTGGACAGTGACAAACAATGGCCATGTGCCCTAGTCCATTTGTAATGCTAGTCAGATAGTGTTTGTCCTTCAACACACATTTACTGGTGTTTGCCATGACATATGTCAAGGTTAGTGTGCTGTGCCTCTGTCTACCCATGACATACAGGTGATATCCAGGGTACACCTACCATCTCCCATCCAGTCATCATGATTCCTCTGGATGACAGTCAATGAGGGACTCCCTGGATAACCTGTACTGGGAGTGTTGTCGTGAGTGGAGTGAGCTTCTGGGTTTTGGACCAATCGGTACAGCATGTCCTGTTTATGTCTGTGCTGGGGTTCAGGCCTGTCAGCTGCATAGGTCACCAGCATTCAGATTTTACATGGTGCCAAATGTCTATTGATACCAGCTTGGTCATGGCTTTATACATCAGGCACAGTTCACCTCCAGCCAGGTGGTATGGCACTGTGTGGAGCTGCAGTTTGTTTAATCAGGTGACACATGGCATCTGTTACAGCTCTGCGATCCTCCTGGTGGGGTATTTGTGGGGTCTTTCCAGTTGATGCAGGTGTCTGCTAAGGTACATCCCTGAAAGGCCATTGTACACAATTGTGAGGCTGCTGATGGATGACTGGAGAGGCACATCGACCTACCCTGTCCGAGCTGTGCTTACCTTCATGATTAGGTGGGTATATGGTATGTTTCTGTAGCCACTACAGACACATGGATGTCACATGCAGGATATCTATCACCTTGTGTCCCCAGGTCTCTTATTGCTCCTGATGTACTTACTGGGTTAACACCTATGTGGTAATTTCTGGCCATGTACTGTCTTTCCAGAGGGGATGACTATACACTATTCTGCATTTAGCTTGTTGACATGGCTGTGGCACCACTTGTCTGTTTCTATGTGTGCCTTTTGTAGGTTGCTTGTGTCAGCTGGAGGGTCCGATATGGTGGGCAGTTTGTAGTCCTCTGCGAACCTGTTCAGACAGAGTCCTTACATGTTGGCCTGTACCTATGTGATATATATAGCATACAAGAGAGGTCCCAGGACCATGCCTTGTGGGATGTCAGTTGTACCTGGTTTTCAGTCTGACATGGCTGCAGCATGTCTGACCAGGTCAGTTCTGTCCTTGAGCTGGTTTGCAACCCATCTACTTGCATAGGGGTTTATAGTTAGGCTGGTGACCTTATCTGTACTGCCAACTAGGTTATTGTATGGAAGGGTTTAGCAAGGTCCAGATAGGCTGTGTGATCCACATTCCCCACATCAATGGCCTTGGTGTGCATTTCACATGAGTCTGACATGTGTAAGGGGCAGGATCTGCCCTATGACAGCCACACTGGGTAGGGTCCAATGTCTGTAGGTACCCAATGTCGTTATTCCTGGGATCCATGATCATCCTCTCCATTACTTTGCCAACCTAGATAGTCGGGGTTGAGGGGTGATAGTTTGCAGTATCCATTCAGGCACCCCCTTTGTGGTGAGGGACCACTGTTGCTGTACACTGCTCTTTGGGTACATATCCTGTGGTAGGACTGATAGTGCGCAGTACTGCTATTTGGTGTTCCATTCTTCTTACAGTACTTGTTGGACACAACCCAGGACACCATCTGGTACCATTGATGCTGTGTGCTGTGCTTTGTAGATGCTGGCTGTTACCTCAGCATCTGCAATGTCAGGTGGCCAGCACTTTGCTGGGATAGATATTTGGCAGTTAGGTGCTGGTGGGGAGTTTGCAAAGAATCTGTTAGGTAGGATGTTGGCAATGTGTGTGGGTTTGGTGTATTGTTTGTGATATTGGAGTGTTGCAGAGCATATCTGTGGATTATCACCATGGTTCCTACCATCAGGTAGGACAGCTGTGTGATAATCCTTTGTGTCCTGCACAATTTGTATCTTCATAGGTTCATAGGTTCATACTAGGCTATCTGCCTGGCCTTGTTTGAGCATGGACAGACTGTGTGTGAGTTTCGACACCCCTTGCAATGTGCATATTATGCCCATGTAGGGTTTACTTTACTAGATGTGACACAGGGATGGCCCCCAGTGTACACCTACTATCTCCCATGCACTTCACCAGATTTCTCTTGTTGAGTATGAGTGTGGAGCTCAGCCTATCATGGACTGGGATTCTGTTCCAGAGTGTAAGGAGCCTCTGGGTTATTGATCTGTCCCTCCAGCACATCCTGTTTATCTATGTGTGGAGGTTCAGATATCTCACTGTGGTGTCTCTGCTGGATTTGGGGTTTCTGCAGTGGAGCATGTTCATTCATTCTGGATTGGACATGGCCTTGTACATCAGGCATACATCACCTCTGACTGGGCAGTATGCTTCTGAATTGGGCTGTGGTTTCTTCAGCCAGGCTGCAGATGTCAAATGTCTGGACCCTTTATCCTGTTGGTGAGGTACATTTGGGGTCTTTATAACTGCTGCGGGTGTAAGGTGAGGTACATCCGAACTGGGGCATTGTTGTCATGTAAGGGCCTGATAAGGGAAGAGTATAGTGGCACAGTGACCTCTCTTGATCTACATGTGCATCCTTTCATATTAAGGTGGGCAATATAGCAGGTCTTCCTGGCCACCTTGGCAATGTGAGTGTCACATGACAGGTTACCGTCCACTTGTGTCCCTAGGTCCCTAATTACATCTTCCATACATAATGGATTGCCACCTATGTCATACTTTGTGTGTGCCTTGTTTGGTATTTGTTGAAACATTCATACTCTGCAGTGTCTTCAGGAAGGCTGGCTGGGGTACCTGGGTTTGTGAGTGTGGTCTGTAGCAGGCTTCAAACAGGGACACGGTTTGAGCCAGTGTTACTTGCCCGTGGATAGTCCATGCTGCTTCTTGCTGTGAAACCAACCTGGGGGTGTGGTTATCTTTGACAATTCCTGATAGCCACACTCCTATTGTAGTGTGTTCCATGTTTTGGAGCTGTAGAGCATGGTATGAGGCATAACCTGGTAGTATTAGGGTGCTCTTCTGGGCCTTGACCCAGGTTTCTGTTACAGAACAGATATTAACATTCTCCATGCTGTGGTGGGTTTGGTCTGCATGCACCTTGCAGGTTAGACTTCTGGCGTTGGGTAGCATTACATCCAGGTTGTTATCCCTTGTGCTACCTATGGTGGTGGGTTTGTGTTTCCAGCCTTACCTATTCAAGGCACAGTGGGGGTGACAACAGCCTTTGCAAGTGTCCACACAGCCAGGTGTGCTGGGTGCGTGCCATCCCTAGCAGGTGGGGCATCATGTCTTGCTCGGCATGTCAGCCCAGGCTGTCAGCCATGTGTTCCCCTTGCTAACAGCAATACTTCAGCCAATTATTGTACTTGATCTTGTTGTCTTCATAGTGTGGCATCATGCTTGGTGAGGGTGAGATGTTAGGCAGGGTCTTCATGTTTGCATATACTAGATGGTGTTACATTGCTTAACACATGGCAATCATGCCTCAGGTGGTGCTGCAGGGCTGCCTCTGTCGGATGCACATACTACACTCCCTGTACATGTTTGAGAGCAGGTTGTGTCATGTTAGGCATCCCTGTTACTATATGAGTGAGTCAGAGAGGGGTATCATTCCCAGGGTTCCTACTGAGCCAGTGTATGTGCTATGTGTTGCCTCTTTGCCAAGGCCAGGGCATACTGGGCATGCCTCCTTCTGCCTACTGGGGCAGGCTCAGGTTGTTCCTCCTCCGAGTCATGCTCTGCCTGTGATGGCCTTGGCAATGGTGGGGGGTTGTTTGTCCCGGCCCTATGCTGGTCCTGCTGCAGCTGTTTTCACAGAATCATATTATGTAGCATTGCACATACCATGATGATTTGGGTACATGTAGTTGGTGAGTACTGCAAGGCTCCACCAGATGTGTCCAGGCACCGGAACTGTGACTTGAGCAGCCCAAACACATGCTCTATTACATTACGTGTTTGTGCGTGTGCCTCATTATGGTGTTCTTGTTCAGAGTGCGTTTCTGATGGGTGTCATCAGCCACGGCTCCAGTGCATATCCTGCATCCCCCACTAGGTGACCATGTGGGATGTCCCCACTGGCAAATGTCTGGTACAGCTGCGTCAAATGCCAGATATGGGAATCATGGTAGCTCCCAGGGCAGCCAGCACACACATTCATTATTATGCCCTGGGCATCACACACGACCTGGCAGTTGATGGAGTGGAAGCCCTTGCGGTTAATGTAGGCCCTACCCTGCTCACCGACTGGTGCTTTGATGCATATGTGCGTGCAGTCTATTGCACCCACTACCTCAGGGTATTCCGCTATTTGCTGGAAGAGACGCATATTGCTGGCCAATACCTCACGGGCATTGGGGAAATATACATGCTCACTGACATGTGCTGACATGACATCCAGGAACTGGTGCAGTACCCTGAAGGCTGATGCCTGTGATATCCCCATCATATCACCAGTTGGTCTCTGGAAGGTACCTGTTGCTAGTATTCTTAGGCCAACACATACCTTGGTTACCACTGGGATGGGTTCCCCTCTGTTGGTTCTGTGTGTGAAGCGTGGCCTGCACAGCTCAACAATTTGCTGCAGGAGGTCTCTGTCCACTTTATAGCGCTCTACTATCTCCAGCTCATGTAACCCCTGGTAGGTGGCCCTGGGCCTGTATACTCTTCTCTGTCTCCTCACTGTGGGTTGTCTGGCAGCATTTGCATTGTCACCACCCTCCGCAAGTCTCCTATGTCTCCTTATAACAGCTATGGCAGCCCCTAGCATGTTTGGTCGGAGTGCAGCTTTTTCAGTTTTCACTTCTACTAGCTTACTCCTGTCTTGCAGTGTCTCTTGAGAGAAACATACTTCAATGCTGTTTGCAGTGTTTTAAGTGCTGGGCTGGGCTAGTATTCTGCCTGTGTAATTGCCTGCTTCTAATTGTTTTCACCTGCTAGCTCTATCAGTATTCCTTGCTAGCTTCCTACTATTTCTTCTGCTTCCTTTTTCCTCTCTGTTTCCTCAGGGGGGAGCAGCGCACATACCAACGAAAACATGCTCACAGTGGCTACCACGCATGCACACATGTTTACACGGACTAGAATCTGCTTATTCGGGTTAAAACGCATGCACACCAGTGTGAACAGGTTAATAGATCTTTACACAAGTTCCTACA